>NW_026047699.1:300000-530954 GCF_023864345.2 Schistocerca serialis cubense | reverse complement strand
GGAACAAGGGACGCAGAAAAGAAGGAATAGTGCATCGGAAAGGAGATACTCGTATCCCAAAAGAAAATCCTGTCGTTTCCATAGAAACGTCACTCGATTTAAAAGGAGATGTCATAGAAGACATAGTATTTCATGGCGACGCAATTTCTGTGTTAATTCGCGAGTGTGAGGGAACAAGGGACGCAGAAAAGAAGGAATAGTGCATCGGAAAGGAGATACTCGTACCCCAAAAGAAGATCCTGTCGTTTCCATAGAAACGTTACTCGATTTAAAAGGAGATGTCATAGAAGACATAGTATTTCATGGCGACGCAATTTCTGTGTTAATTCGCGAGTGTGAGGGAACAAGGGACGCAGAAAAGAAGGAATAGTGCATCGGAAAGGAGATACTCGTATCCCAAAAGAAAATCCTGTCGTTTCCATAGAAACGTCACTCGATTTAAAAGGAGATGTCATAGAAGACATAGTATTTCATGGCGACGCAATTTCTGTGTTAATTCGCGAGTGTGAGGGAACAAGGGACGCAGAAAAGAAGGAATAGTGCATCGGAAAGGAGATACTCGTACCCCAAAAGAAGATCCTGTCGTTTCCATAGAAACGTTACTCGATTTAAAAGGAGATGTCATAGAAGACATAGTATTTCATGGCGACGCAATTTCTGTGTTTCTGTGTTAATTCGCGAGTGTGAGGGAACAAGGGACGCAGAAAAGAAGGAATAGTGCATCGGAAAGGAGATACTCGTACCCCAAAAGAAGATCCTGTCGTTTCCATAGAAACGTTACTCGATTTAAAAGGAGATGTCATAGAAGACATAGTATTTCATGGCGACGCAATTTCTGTGTTAATTCGCGAGTGTGAGGGAACAAGGGACGCAGAAAAGAAGGAATAGTGCATCGGAAAGGAGATACTCGTATCCCAAAAGAAAATCCTGTCGTTTCCATAGAAACGTCACTCGATTTAAAAGGAGATGTCATAGAAGACATAGTATTTCATGGCGACGCAATTTCTGTGTTAATTCGCGAGTGTGAGGGAACAAGGGACGCAGAAAAGAAGGAATAGTGCATCGGAAAGGAGATACTCGTACCCCAAAAGAAGATCCTGTCGTTTCCATAGAAACGTTACTCGATTTAAAAGGAGATGTCATAGAAGACATAGTATTTCATGGCGACGCAATTTCTGTGTTAATTCGCGAGTGTGAGGGAACAAGGGACGCAGAAAAGAAGGAATAGTGCATCGGAAAGGAGATACTCGTACCCCAAAAGAAGATCCTGTCGTTTCCATAGAAACGTTACTCGATTTAAAAGGAGATGTCATAGAAGACATAGTATTTCATGGCGACGCAATTTCTGTGTTAATTCGCGAGTGTGAGGGAACAAGGGACGCAGAAAAGAAGGAATAGTGCATCGGAAAGGAGATACTCGTACCCCAAAAGAAGATCCTGTCGTTTCCATAGAAACGTTACTCGATTTAAAAGGAGATGTCATAGAAGACATAGTATTTCATGGCGACGCAATTTCTGTGTTTCTGTGTTAATTCGCGAGTGTGAGGGAACAAGGGACGCAGAAAAGAAGGAATAGTGCATCGGAAAGGAGATACTCGTACCCCAAAAGAAGATCCTGTCGTTTCCATAGAAACGTTACTCGATTTAAAAGGAGATGTCATAGAAGACATAGTATTTCATGGCGACGCAATTTCTGTGTTAATTCGCGAGTGTGAGGGAACAAGGGACGCAGAAAAGAAGGAATAGTGCATCGGAAAGGAGATACTCGTATCCCAAAAGAAGATCCTGTCGTTTCCATAGAAACGTTACTCGATTTAAAAGGAGATGTCATAGAAGACATAGTATTTCATGGCGACGCAATTTCTGTGTTAATTCGCGAGTGTGAGGGAACAAGGGACGCAGAAAAGAAGGAATAGTGCATCGGAAAGGAGATACTCGTACCCCAAAAGAAGATCCTGTCGTTTCCATAGAAACGTTACTCGATTTAAAAGGAGATGTCATAGAAGACATAGTATTTCATGGCGACGCAATTTCTGTGTTAATTCGCGAGTGTGAGGGAACAAGGGACGCAGAAAAGAAGGAATAGTGCATCGGAAAGGAGATACTCGTACCCCAAAAGAAGATCCTGTCGTTTCCATAGAAACGTTACTCGATTTAAAAGGAGATGTCATAGAAGACATAGTATTTCATGGCGACGCAATTTCTGTGTTTCTGTGTTAATTCGCGAGTGTGAGGGAACAAGGGACGCAGAAAAGAAGGAATAGTGCATCGGAAAGGAGATACTCGTACCCCAAAAGAAGATCCTGTCGTTTCCATAGAAACGTTACTCGATTTAAAAGGAGATGTCATAGAAGACATAGTATTTCATGGCGACGCAATTTCTGTGTTAATTCGCGAGTGTGAGGGAACAAGGGACGCAGAAAAGAAGGAATAGTGCATCGGAAAGGAGATACTCGTATCCCAAAAGAAAATCCTGTCGTTTCCATAGAAACGTCACTCGATTTAAAAGGAGATGTCATAGAAGACATAGTATTTCATGGCGACGCAATTTCTGTGTTAATTCGCGAGTGTGAGGGAACAAGGGACGCAGAAAAGAAGGAATAGTGCATCGGAAAGGAGATACTCGTACCCCAAAAGAAGATCCTGTCGTTTCCATAGAAACGTTACTCGATTTAAAAGGAGATGTCATAGAAGACATAGTATTTCATGGCGACGCAATTTCTGTGTTAATTCGCGAGTGTGAGGGAACAAGGGACGCAGAAAAGAAGGAATAGTGCATCGGAAAGGAGATACTCGTACCCCAAAAGAAGATCCTGTCGTTTCCATAGAAACGTTACTCGATTTAAAAGGAGATGTCATAGAAGACATAGTATTTCATGGCGACGCAATTTCTGTGTTTCTGTGTTAATTCGCGAGTGTGAGGGAACAAGGGACGCAGAAAAGAAGGAATTGTGCATCGGAAAGGAGATACTCGTATCCCAAAAGAAAATCCTGTCGTTTCCATAGAAACGTTACTCGATTTAAAAGGAGATGTCATAGAAGACATAGTATTTCATGGCGACGCAATTTCTGTGTTAATTCGCGAGTGTGAGGGAACAAGGGACGCAGAAAAGAAGGAATAGTGCATCGGAAAGGAGATACTCGTATCCCAAAAGAAAATCCTGTCGTTTCCATAGAAACGGCACTCGATTTAAAAGGAGATGTCATAGAAGACATAGTATTTCATGGCGACGCAATTTCTGTGTTTCTGTGTTAATTCGCGAGTGTGAGGGAACAAGGGACGCAGAAAAGAAGGAATAGTGCATCGGAAAGGAGATACTCGTACCCCAAAAGAAGATCCTGTCGTTTCCATAGAAACGTTACTCGATTTAAAAGGAGATGTCATAGAAGACATAGTATTTCATGGCGACGCAATTTCTGTGTTAATTCGCGAGTGTGAGGGAACAAGGGACGCAGAAAAGAAGGAATAGTGCATCGGAAAGGAGATACTCGTACCCCAAAAGAAGATCCTGTCGTTTCCATAGAAACGTTACTCGATTTAAAAGGAGATGTCATAGAAGACATAGTATTTCATGGCGACGCAATTTCTGTGTTAATTCGCGAGTGTGAGGGAACAAGGGACGCAGAAAAGAAGGAATAGTGCATCGGAAAGGAGATACTCGTATCCCAAAAGAAAATCCTGTCGTTTCCATAGAAACGTCACTCGATTTAAAAGGAGATGTCATAGAAGACATAGTATTTCATGGCGACGCAATTTCTGTGTTTCTGTGTTAATTCGCGAGTGTGAGGGAACAAGGGACGCAGAAAAGAAGGAATAGTGCATCGGAAAGGAGATACTCGTACCCCAAAAGAAGATCCTGTCGTTTCCATAGAAACGTTACTCGATTTAAAAGGAGATGTCATAGAAGACATAGTATTTCATGGCGACGCAATTTCTGTGTTTCTGTGTTAATTCGCGAGTGTGAGGGAACAAGGGACGCAGAAAAGAAGGAATAGTGCATCGGAAAGGAGATACTCGTACCCCAAAAGAAGATCCTGTCGTTTCCATAGAAACGTTACTCGATTTAAAAGGAGATGTCATAGAAGACATAGTATTTCATGCGACGCAATTTCTGTGTTAATTCGCGAGTGTGAGGGAACAAGGGACGCAGAAAAAGAAGGAATAGTGCATCGGAAAGGAGATACTCGTATCCCAAAAGAAAATCCTGTCGTTTCCATAGAAACGTCACTCGATTTAAAAGGAGATGTCATAGAAGACATAGTATTTCATGGCGACGCAATTTCTGTGTTAATTCGCGAGTGTGAGGAACAAGGGACGCAGAAAAGAAGGAATAGTGCATCGAAAGGAGATACTCGTACCCCAAAAGAAGATCCTGTCGTTTCCATAGAAACGTTACTCGATTTAAAAGGAGATGTCATAGAAGACATAGTATTTACATGGCGACGCAATTTCTGTGTTAATTCGCGAGTGTGAGGGAACAAGGGACGCAGAAAAGAAGGAATAGTGCATCGGAAAGGAGATACTCGTACCCCAAAAGAAGATCCTGTCGTTTCCATAGAAACGTTACTCGATTTAAAAGGAGATGTCATAGAAGACATAGTATTTCATGGCGACGCAATTTCTGTGTTAATTCGCGAGTGTGAGGGAACAAGGGACGCAGAAAAGAAGGAATAGTGCATCGGAAAGGAGAGTACTCGTACCCCAAAAGAAGATCCTGTCGTTTCCATAGAAACGTTACTCGATTTAAAAGGAGATGTCATAGAAGACATAGTATTTCATGGCGACGCAATTTCTGTGTTAATTCGCGAGTGTGAGGGAACAAGGGACGCAGAAAAGAAGGAATAGTGCATCGGAAAGGAGATACTCGTATCCCAAAAGAAAATCCTGTCGTTTCCATAGAAACGTCACTCGATTTAAAAGGAGATGTCATAGAAGACATAGTATTTCATGGCGACGCAATTTCTGTGTTTCTGTGTTAATTCGCGAGTGTGAGGGAACAAGGGACGCAGAAAAGAAGGAATAGTGCATCGGAAAGGAGATACTCGTACCCCAAAAGAAGATCCTGTCGTTTCCATAGAAACGTTACTCGATTTAAAAGGAGATGTCATAGAAGACATAGTATTTCATGGCGCCGCAATTTCTGTGTTTCTGTGTTAATTCGCGAGTGTGAGGGAACAAGGGACGCAGAAAAGAAGGAATAGTGCATCGGAAAGGAGATACTCGTACCCCAAAAGAAGATCCTGTCGTTTCCATAGAAACGTTACTCGATTTAAAAGGAGATGTCATAGAAGACATAGTATTTCATGGCGACGCAATTTCTGTGTTAATTCGCGAGTGTGAGGGAACAAGGGACGCAGAAAAGAAGGAATAGTGCATCGGAAAGGAGATACTCGTATCCCAAAAGAAAATCCTGTCGTTTCCATAGAAACGTCACTCGATTTAAAAGGAGATGTCATAGAAGACATAGTATTTCATGGCGACGCAATTTCTGTGTTAATTCGCGAGTGTGAGGGAACAAGGGACGCAGAAAAGAAGGAATAGTGCATCGGAAAGGAGATACTCGTACCCCAAAAGAAGATCCTGTCGTTTCCATAGAAACGTTACTCGATTTAAAAGGAGATGTCATAGAAGACATAGTATTTCATGGCGACGCAATTTCTGTGTTAATTCGCGAGTGTGAGGGAACAAGGGACGCAGAAAAGAAGGAATAGTGCATCGGAAAGGAGATACTCGTACCCCAAAAGAAGATCCTGTCGTTTCCATAGAAACGTTACTCGATTTAAAAGGAGATGTCATAGAAGACATAGTATTTCATGGCGACGCAATTTCTGTGTTAATTCGCGAGTGTGAGGGAACAAGGGACGCAGAAAAGAAGGAATAGTGCATCGGAAAGGAGATACTCGTACCCCAAAAGAAGATCCTGTCGTTTCCATAGAAACGTTACTCGATTTAAAAGGAGATGTCATAGAAGACATAGTATTTCATGGCGACGCAATTTCTGTGTTAATTCGCGAGTGTGAGGGAACAAGGGACGCAGAAAAGAAGGAATAGTGCATCGGAAAGGAGATACTCGTATCCCAAAAGAAGATCCTGTCGTTTCCATAGAAACGTCACTCGATTTAAAAGGAGATGTCATAGAAGACATAGTATTTCATGGCGACGCAATTTCTGTGTTAATTCGCGAGTGTGAGGGAACAAGGGACGCAGAAAAGAAGGAATAGTGCATCGGAAAGGAGATACTCGTACCCCAAAAGAAGATCCTGTCGTTTCCATAGAAACGTTACTCGATTTAAAAGGAGATGTCATAGAAGACATAGTATTTCATGGCGACGCAATTTCTGTGTTAATTCGCGAGTGTGAGGGAACAAGGGACGCAGAAAAGAAGGAATAGTGCATCGGAAAGGAGATACTCGTACCCCAAAAGAAGATCCTGTCGTTTCCATAGAAACGTTACTCGATTTAAAAGGAGATGTCATAGAAGACATAGTATTTCATGGCGACGCAATTTCTGTGTTAATTCGCGAGTGTGAGGGAACAAGGGACGCAGAAAAGAAGGAATAGTGCATCGGAAAGGAGATACTCGTACCCCAAAAGAAGATCCTGTCGTTTCCATAGAAACGTTACTCGATTTAAAAGGAGATGTCATAGAAGACATAGTATTTCATGGCGACGCAATTTCTGTGTTAATTCGCGAGTGTGAGGGAACAAGGGACGCAGAAAAGAAGGAATAGTGCATCGGAAAGGAGATACTCGTACCCCAAAAGAAGATCCTGTCGTTTCCATAGAAACGTTACTCGATTTAAAAGGAGATGTCATAGAAGACATAGTATTTCATGGCGACGCAATTTCTGTGTTAATTCGCGAGTGTGAGGGAACAAGGGACGCAGAAAAGAAGGAATAGTGCATCGGAAAGGAGATACTCGTATCCCAAAAGAAGATCCTGTCGTTTCCATAGAAACGTCACTCGATTTAAAAGGAGATGTCATAGAAGACATAGTATTTCATGGCGACGCAATTTCTGTGTTAATTCGCGAGTGTGAGGGAACAAGGGACGCAGAAAAGAAGGAATAGTGCATCGGAAAGGAGATACTCGTACCCCAAAAGAAGATCCTGTCGTTTCCATAGAAACGTTACTCGATTTAAAAGGAGATGTCATAGAAGACATAGTATTTCATGGCGACGCAATTTCTGTGTTAATTCGCGAGTGTGAGGGAACAAGGGACGCAGAAAAGAAGGAATAGTGCATCGGAAAGGAGATACTCGTACCCCAAAAGAAGATCCTGTCGTTTCCATAGAAACGTTACTCGATTTAAAAGGAGATGTCATAGAAGACATAGTATTTCATGGCGACGCAATTTCTGTGTTAATTCGCGAGTGTGAGGGAACAAGGGACGCAGAAAAGAAGGAATAGTGCATCGGAAAGGAGATACTCGTACCCCAAAAGAAGATCCTGTCGTTTCCATAGAAACGTTACTCGATTTAAAAGGAGATGTCATAGAAGACATAGTATTTCATGGCGACGCAATTTCTGTGTTAATTCGCGAGTGTGAGGGAACAAGGGACGCAGAAAAGAAGGAATAGTGCATCGGAAAGGAGATACTCGTATCCCAAAAGAAGATCCTGTCGTTTCCATAGAAACGTCACTCGATTTAAAAGGAGATGTCATAGAAGACATAGTATTTCATGGCGACGCAATTTCTGTGTTAATTCGCGAGTGTGAGGGAACAAGGGACGCAGAAAAGAAGGAATAGTGCATCGGAAAGGAGATACTCGTACCCCAAAAGAAGATCCTGTCGTTTCCATAGAAACGTTACTCGATTTAAAAGGAGATGTCATAGAAGACATAGTATTTCATGGCGACGCAATTTCTGTGTTAATTCGCGAGTGTGAGGGAACAAGGGACGCAGAAAAGAAGGAATAGTGCATCGGAAAGGAGATACTCGTACCCCAAAAGAAGATCCTGTCGTTTCCATAGAAACGTTACTCGATTTAAAAGGAGATGTCATAGAAGACATAGTATTTCATGGCGACGCAATTTCTGTGTTAATTCGCGAGTGTGAGGGAACAAGGGACGCAGAAAAGAAGGAATAGTGCATCGGAAAGGAGATACTCGTACCCCAAAAGAAGATCCTGTCGTTTCCATAGAAACGTTACTCGATTTAAAAGGAGATGTCATAGAAGACATAGTATTTCATGGCGACGCAATTTCTGTGTTAATTCGCGAGTGTGAGGGAACAAGGGACGCAGAAAAGAAGGAATAGTGCATCGGAAAGGAGATACTCGTACCCCAAAAGAAGATCCTGTCGTTTCCATAGAAACGTTACTCGATTTAAAAGGAGATGTCATAGAAGACATAGTATTTCATGGCGACGCAATTTCTGTGTTAATTCGCGAGTGTGAGGGAACAAGGGACGCAGAAAAGAAGGAATAGTGCATCGGAAAGGAGATACTCGTATCCTAAAAGAAAATCCTGTCGTTTCCATAGAAACGTTACTCGATTTAAAAAGGAGATGTCATAGAAGACATAGTAATTCATGGCGTCGCAATTTCTGTGTTAATTCGCGAGTGTGAGGGAACAAGGGACGCAGAAAAGAAGGAATAGTGCATCGGAAAGGAGATACTCGTATCCTAAAAGAAAATCCTGTCGTTTCCATAGAAACGTTACTCGATTTAAAAAGGAGATGTCATAGAAGACATAGTAATTCATGGCGTCGCAATTTCTGTGTTAATTCGCGAGTGTCAGGGAACAAGGGACGCAGAAAAGAAGGAATAGTGCATCGGAAAGGAGATACTCGTATCCCAAAAGAAAATCCTGTCGTTTCCATAGAAACGTTACTCGATTTAAAAGGAGATGTCATAGAAGACATAGTATTTCATGGCGACGCAATTTCTGTGTTAATTCGCGAGTGTGAGGGAACAAGGGACGCAGAAAAGAAGGAATAGTGCATCGGAAAGGAGTTACTCGTATCCCAAAAGAAAATCCTGTCGTTTCCATAGAAACGTTAGTCGATTTAAAAGGAGATGTCACAAAATACATAGTATTTCATGGCGACGCAATTTCTGTGTTAATTCGCGAGTGTGAGGGAACAAGGGACGCAGAAAAGAAGGAATAGTGCATCGGAAAGGAGATACTCGTATCCCAAAAGAAAATCCTGTCGTTTCCATAGAAACGTCACTCGATTTAAAAGGAGATGTCATAGAAGACATAGTATTTCATGGCGACGCAATTTCTGTGTTAATTCGCGAGTGTGAGGGAACAAGGGACGCAGAAAAGAAGGAATAGTGCATCGGAAAGGAGATACTCGTACCCCAAAAGAAGATTCTGTCGTTTCCATAGAAACGTTACTCGATTTAAAAGGAGATGTCACAGAAGACATAGTATTTCATGGCGACGCAATTTCTGTGTTAATTTTCGAGTGTAAGGGAACAAGGGACGCAGAAAAGAAGGAATAGTGCATCGGAAAGGAGATACTCGTATCCCAAAAGAAAATCCTGTCGTTTCCATAGAAACGTTACTCGATGTAAAAGGAGATGTCATAGAAGACATAGTAATTCATGGCGACGCAATTTCTGTGTTAATTCGCGAGTGTGAGGGAACAAGGGACGCAGAAAAGAAGGAATAGTGCATCGGAAAGGGGATACTTGTATCCCAAAAGAAAATCCTGTCGTTTCCATAGAAACGTTACTCGATTTAAAAGGAGATGTCATAGAAGACATAGTAATTCATGGCGACGCAATTTCTGTGTTAATTCGCGAGTGTGAGGGAACAAGGGACGCAGAAAAGAAGGAATAGTGCATCGGAAAGGAGTTACTCGTATCCCAAAAGAAGGTCCTGTCGTTTCCGTAGAAACGTTACTCGATTGAAAAGGAGATGTCATAGAAGACATAGTAATTCATGGCGACGCAATTTCTGTGTTAATTCGCGAGTGAGAGGGAACAAGGGACGCAGAAAAGAAGGAATAGTGCATCGGAAAGGAGATACTCGTATCCCAAAAGAAAATCCTGTCGTTTCCATAGAAACGTTACTCGATTTAGAAGGAGATGTTATAGAAGACACAGTAATTCATGGCGACGCAATTTCTGTGTTAATTCGCGAGTGTGAGGGAACAAGGGACGCAGAAAAGAAGGAATAGTGCATCGGAAAGGAGATACTCGTATCCCAAAAGAAAATCCTGTCGTTTCCATAGAAACGTTACTCGATTTAAAAGGAGATGTTATAGAAGACATAGTATTTCATGGCGACGCAATTTGTGTGTTAATTCGCCAGTGTGAGGGATCAGGGGATGCATTAAAGAAGGAATAGTGCATCGGAAAGGAGATACTCGTATCCCAAAAGAAGATCCTGTCGTTTCCATAGAAACGTTACTCGATTTAAAAGGAGATGTCATAGAAGACATAGTATTTCATGGCGACGCAATTTCTGTGTTAATTCGCGAGTGTGAGGGAACAAGGGACGCAGAAAAGAAGGAATAGTGCATCGGAAAGGAGATACTCGTATCCCAAAAGAAAATCCTGTCGTTTCCATAGAAACGTTACTCGATTTAAAAAGGAGATGTCATAGAAGACATAGTAATTCATGGCGTCGCAATTTCTGTGTTAATTCGCGAGTGTGAGGGAACAAGGGACGCAGAAAAGAAGGAATAGTGCATCGGAAAGGAGATACTCGTATCTCAAAAGAAAATCCTGTCGTTTCCATAGAAACGTTACTTGATTTAAAAAGAGATGTCATAGAAGATACAGTATTATATTGCGACGCAATTTCTGTGTTAATTCGCGAGTGCGAGGGAACAAGGGACGCAGAAAAGAGGGAATAGTGCATCGGAAAGGAGATACTCGTATCCCAAAAGAAAATCCTGTCGTTTCAATAGAAACGTTACTCGATTTAAAAGGAGATTTCATGGAAGACATAGAATTTCATGGCGACGCAATGTCTGTGTTAATTCGCCAGTGTGAGGTATCATGGGATGCATTAAAGAAGGAATTGTGCATCGGAAAGGAAATACCCGTATCCCAAAAGAAGATCCTGTCGTTTCCATAGAAACGTTACTCGATTTAAAAGGAGATGTCATAGAAGACATAGTATTTCATGGCGACGCAATTTCTGTGTTAATTCGCGAGTGTGAGGGAAAAAGGGACGCAGAAAAGAAGGAATAGTGCATTGGAAATGAGATACTCGTATCCCAAAAGAAAATCCTGTCGTTTCCATAGAAACGTTACTCGATTTAAGAGGAGATGTCATGGAAGACATAGTATTACATGGCGACGCAATTTCTGTGTTTATTCGCCAGTGTGTGGGATAAGGGGATGCATTAAAGAAGGAATTGTGCATCGGAAACGAGATACTCGTATCCCAAAAGAAGATCCTGTCGTTTCCATAGAAACGTTACTCGATTTAAAAGGAGATGTCATAGAAGACATAGTATTTCATGGCGACGCAATTTCTGTGTTAATTCGCGAGTGTGAGGGAACAAGGGACGCAGAAAAGAAGGAATAGTGCATCGGAAAGGAGATACTCGTATCCTAAAAGAAAATCCTGTCGTTTCCATAGAAACGTTACTCGATTTAAAAAGGAGATGTCATAGAAGACATAGTAATTCATGGCGTCGCAATTTCTGTGTTAATTCGCGAGTGTGAGGGAACAAGGGACGCAGAAAAGAAGGAATAGTGCATCGGAAAGGAGATACTCGTATCCTAAAAGAAAATCCTGTCGTTTCCATAGAAACGTTACTCGATTTAAAAAGGAGATGTCATAGAAGACATAGTAATTCATGGCGTCGCAATTTCTGTGTTAATTCGCGAGTGTCAGGGAACAAGGGACGCAGAAAAGAAGGAATAGTGCATCGGAAAGGAGATACTCGTATCCCAAAAGAAAATCCTGTCGTTTCCATAGAAACGTTACTCGATTTAAAAGGAGATGTCATAGAAGACATAGTATTTCATGGCGACGCAATTTCTGTGTTAATTCGCGAGTGTGAGGGAACAAGGGACGCAGAAAAGAAGGAATAGTGCATCGGAAAGGAGTTACTCGTATCCCAAAAGAAAATCCTGTCGTTTCCATAGAAACGTTAGTCGATTTAAAAGGAGATGTCACAAAATACATAGTATTTCATGGCGACGCAATTTCTGTGTTAATTCGCGAGTGTGAGGGAACAAGGGACGCAGAAAAGAAGGAATAGTGCATCGGAAAGGAGATACTCGTATCCCAAAAGAAAATCCTGTCGTATCCATAGAAACGTTACTCGATTTAAAAGGAGATGTCATAGAAGACATAGTATTTCATGGCGACGCAATTTCTGTGTTAATTCGCCAGTGTGAGGGATCAGGGGATGCATTAAAGAAGGAATAGTGCATCGGAAAGGAGATACTCGTATCCCTAAATAAGATCCTGTCGTTTCCATAGAAACGTTACTCGATTTAAAAGGAGATGTCATAGAAGACATAGTAATTCATAGCGACACCATTTCTGTGTTAATTCGCGAGTGTGAGGGAACAAGGGACGCAGAAAAGAAGGAATAGTGCATCGGAAAGGAGATACTCGTATCCCAAAAGAAGATCCTGTCTTTTTCATAGAAACGTTACTCGATTTAAAAGGAGATGTCATAGAAGACATAGTAATTCATGGCGACGCAATTTCTGTGTTAATTCGCGAGTGTGAGTGTACAAGGGACCCAGAAAAGGAGGAATAGTGCATCGGAAAGGAGACACTCGAATCCCAAAAGAAAATCCTGTCGTTTCCACAGAAACGTTACTCGATTTAAAAGGAGATGTCATAGAAGACATAGTAATTCATGGCGACGCAATTTCTGTGTTAATTCGCGAGTGTGAGGGAACAAGGGACGCAGAAAAGAAGGAATAGTGCATCGGAAAGGAGATACTCGTATCCCAAAAGAAAATCCTGTCGTTTCCATAGAAACGCTACTCGATTTAAAAGGAGATGTCATAGAAGACATAGTAATTCATGGCGACGCAATTTCTGTGTTAATTCGCGAGTGTGACGGAACAAGGGACGCAGAAACGAAGGAATAGTGCATCAGAAAGGAGATACTCGTATCCCAAAAGAAAATCCTGTCGTTTCCATAGAAACGTTACTCGATTTAAAAGGAGATGTCATAGAAGACATAGTATTTCATGGCGACGCAATTTCTGTGCTAATTCGCCAGTGTGAGGGATCAGGGGATGCATTAAAGAAGGAATACTGCATCGGAAAGGAGATACTCGTATCCCAAAAGAAGATTCTGTCGTTTCCATAGAAACGTTACTCGATTTAAAAGGAGATGTCACAGAAGACATAGTATTTCAAGGCGACGCAATTTCTGTGTTAATTTTCGAGTGTGAGGGAACAAGGGACGCAGAAAAGAAGGAATAGTGCATCGGAAAGGAGATACTCGTATCCCAAAAGAAAATCCTGTCGTTTCCATAGAAACGTTACTCGATGTAAAAGGAGATGTCATAGAAGACATAGTAATTCATGGCGACGCAATTTCTGTGTTAATTCGCGAGTGTGAGGGAACAAGGGACGCAGAAAAGAAGGAATAGTGCATCGGAAAGGGGATACTCGTATCCCAAAAGAAAATCCTGTCGTTTCCATAGAAACGTTACTCGATTTAAAAGGAGATGTCATAGAAGACATAGTAATTCATGGCGACGCAATTTCTGTGTTAATTCGCGAGTGTGAGGGAACAAGGGACGCAGAAAAGAAGGAATAGTGCGCCGGAAAGGAGATACTCGTATCCCAAAAGAAAATCCTGTCCTTTCCATAGAAACGTTACTCGATTTAAAAGGAGATGTCATGGAAGACATAGTATTTCATGGCGACGCAATTTCTGTGTTTATTCGCCAGTGTGAGGGATCAGGGGATGCATTAAACAAGGAATTGTTCAACGGAAAGGAGATACTCGTATCCCAAAAGAAGATCCTGTCGTTTCCATAGAAACGATACTCGATTTAAAAGGAGATGTCACAGAACACATAGTATTTCATGGCGACGCAGTTTCTGTGTTAATTCGCGAGTGTGAGGGAACAAGGGACGCAGAAAAGAAGGAATAGTGCATCGGAAAGGAGGTACTCGTATCCCAAAAGAAAATCTTGTCGTTTCCATAGAACGTTACTCGATTTAAAAGGAGATGTCATAAAAGACATAGTATTTCATGGCGACGCAATTTCTGTGTTAATTCGCGAGTGTGAGGGAACAAGGGACGCAGAAAAGAAGGAATAGTGCATCGGAAAGTGGATACTCGTATTCCAAAAGAAAATCCTGCCGTTTCGATAGAAACGTTACTCGATTTAAAAGGAGCTGTCATAGAAGACATAGTAATTCATGGCGACGCAATTTCTGTGTTAATTCGCGAGTGTGAGGGAACAAGGGACGCAGAAAAGAAGGAATAGTGCATCGGAAAGGAGATACTCGTATCCCAAAAGAAAATCCTGTCGTTTCCATAGAAACGTTACTCGATTTAAAAGGAGATGTCATAGAAGACATAGTAATTCATGGCGACGCAATTTCTGTGTTAATTCGCGAGTGTGAGGGAACAAGGGACGCAGAGAAGAAGGAATAGTGCATCGGAAAGGAGATACTCGTATCCCAAAAGAAAATCCTGTCGTTTCCATAGAAACGTTACTCGATTTAAAAGGAGATGTCATAGAAGACATAGTAATTCATGGCGACGCAATTTCTGTGTAAATTCGCGAGTGTGAGGGAACAAGGGACGCAGAAAGGAAGGAATAATGCATCGGAAAGGAGATACTCGTATCCCAAAAGCAGATCCTGTCGTTTCCATAGAAACGTTACTCGATTTCAAAGGAGATGTCATAGAAGACATAGTATTTCATGGCGACGCAATTTCTGTGTTAATTCGCGAGTGTGAGGGAACAAGGGACGCAGAAAAGAAGGAATAATGCATCGGAGAGGAGATACTCGTATCCCAAAAGAAAATCCTGTCGTTTCCATAGAAACGTTACTCGATTTAAAAGGAGATGTCATAGAAGACATAGTATTTCATGGCGACGCAATTTCTGTGTTAATTCGCCAGTGTGAGGGATCAGGGGATGCATTAAAGAAGGAATACTGCATCGGAAAGGAGATACTCGTATCCCAAAAGAAGATCCTGTCGTTTCCATAGAAACGTTACTTGATTTAAAAGGAGATGTCATAGAAGACATAGTAATTCGTGCCGACGCAATTTCTGTGTTAATTCGCGAGTGTGAGGGAACAAGGGACGCAGAAAAGAAGGAATAGTGCATCGGAAAGGAGATACTCGTATCCCAAAAGAAAGTCCTGTCGTTTCCTTAGAAACGTTACTCGATTCAGAAGGAGATGTCATAGAAGACATAGTAATTCATGGCGACGCAATTTCTGTGTTAATTCGCGAGTGTGAGGGTACAAGGGACGCAGAAAAGAAGGAATAGTGCACCGGAAAGGAGATACTGGTATCCCAAAAGAAAATCCTGTCGTTTCCATGGAAACGTTACTCGATTTAAAAGGAGATGTCATGGAAGACATAGTATTTCATGGCGACGCAATTTCTGTGTTATTCGCCAGTGTGAGGGATCAGGGGATGCATTAAAGAAGGAATTGTGCATCGGAAAGGAGATACTCGTATCCCAAAAGAAAATCCTATCGTTTCCATAGAAACGTTACTCGATTTAAAAGGAGATGTCACAGAAGACATAGTATTTCATGGCGACGCAATTTCTGTGTTAATTCGCGAGTATGAGGGAACAAGGGACGCAGAAAAGAAGGAATAGCGCATCGGAAAGGAGATACTCGTATCCCAAAAAAAATCCTGTCGTTTCCATAGAAACGTTACTCGATTTGAAAGGAGATGTCATAGAAGACATAGTATTTCATGGCGACGCAATTTCTGTGTTAATTCGCGAGTGTGAGGGAACAACGGACGCAGAAAAGAAGGAATAGTGCATCGGAAAGGAGATACTCGTATCCCAAAAGAAAATCCTGTCGTTTCCATAGAAACGTTACTCGATTTAAAAGGAGATGTCATAGAAGACATAGTAATTCATGGCGACACAATTTCTGTGTTAATTCGCGAGTGTGAGGGAACAAGGGACGCAGAAAAGAAGGAATAGTGCGCCGGAAAGGAGATACTCGTATCCCAAAAGAAAATCCTGTCCTTTCCATAGAAACGTTACTCGATTTAAAAGGAGTTGTCATGGAAGACATAGTATTTCATGGCGACGCAATTTCTGTGTTTATTCGCCAGTGTGAGGGATCAGGGGATGCATTAAACAAGGAATTGTTCATCGGAAAGGAGATACTCGTATCCCAAAAGAAGATCCTGTCGTTTCCATAGAAACGATACTCGATTTAAAAGGAGATGTCACAGAACACATAGTATTTCATGGCGACGCAATTTCTGTGTTAATTCGCGAGTGTGAGGGAACAAGGGACGCAGAAAAGAAGGAATAGTGCATCGGAAAGGAGATACTCGTATCCCAAAAGAAAATCTTGTCGTTTCCATAGAAACGTTTCTCGATTTAAAATGAGATGTCATAAAGGACATAGTATTTCATGGCGACGCAATTTCTGTGTTAATTCGCCAGTGTGAGGGATCAGGGGATGCATTAAAGAAGGAATACTGCATCGGAAAGGAGATACTCGTATCCCAAAAGAAGATCCTGTCGTTTCCATAGAAACGTTACTTGATTTAAAAGGAGATGTCATAGAAGACATAGTAATTCATGCCGACGCAATTTCTGTGTTCATTCGCGAGTGTGAGGGAACAAGGGACGCAGAAAAGAAGGAATAGTGCATCGGAAAGGAGATACTCGTATCCCAAAAGAAAATCCTGTCGTTTCCTTAGAAACGTTACTCGATTCAGAAGGAGATGTCATAGAAGTTATAGTAATTCATCGCGACGCAATTTCTGTGTTAATTCGCGCGTGTGAGGGTACAAGGGACGCAGAAAAGAAGGAATAGTGCATCGGAAAGGAGATACTCGTATCCCAAAAGAAAATCCTGTCGTTTCCATAGAAACGTTACTCGATTTAAAAGGAGATGTCATGGAAGACATAGTATTTCATGGCGACGCAATTTCTGTGTTATTCGCCAGTGTGAGGGAACAGGGGATGCATTAAAGAAGGAATTGTGCATCGGAAAGGAGATACTCGTATCCCAAAAGAAAATCCTATCGTTTCCATAGAAACGTTACTCGATTTAAAAGGAGATGTCACAGAAGACATAGTATTTCATGGCGACGCAATTTCTGTGTTAATTCGCGAGTATGAGGGAACAAGGGACGCAGAAAAGAAGGAATAGCGCATCGGAAAGGAGATACTCGTATCCCAAAAAAAATCCTGTCGTTTCCATAGAACGTTACTCGATTTGAAAGGAGATGCCACAGAAGACATAGTATTTCATGGCGACGCAATTTCTGTGTTAATTCGCGAGTGTGAGGGAACAACGGACGCAGAAAAGAAGGAATAGTGCATCGGAAAGGAGATACTCGTATCCCAAAAGAAAATCCTGTCGTTTCCATAGAAACGTTACTCGATTTAAAAGAAGATGTCATAGAAGACATAGTAATTCATGGCGACACAATTTCTGTGTTAATTCGCGAGTGTGAGGGAACAAGGGACGCAGAAAAGAAGGAATAGTGCGCCGGAAAGGAGATACTCGTATCCCAAAAGAAAATCCTGTCCTTTCCATAGAAACGTTACTCGATTTAAAAGGAGATGTCATGGAAGACATAGTATTTCATGGCGACGCAATTTCTGTGTTTATTCGCCAGTGTGAGGGATCAGGGGATGCATTAAACAAGGAATTGTTCATCGGAAAGGAGATACTCGTATCCCAAAAGAAGATCCTGTCGTTTCCATAGAAACGATACTCGATTTAAAAGGAGATGTCACAGAACACATAGTATTTCATGGCGACGCAATTTCTGTGTTAATTCGCGAGTGTGAGGGAACAAGGGACGCAGAAAAGAAGGAATAGTGCATCGGAAAGGAGATACTCGTATCCCAAAAGAAAATCTTGTCGTTTCCATAGAAACGTTACTCGATTTAAAAGGAGATGTCATAAAGGACATAGTATTTCATGGCGACGCAATTTCTGTGTTAATTCGCCAGTGTGGGGGATCAGGGGATGCATTAAAGAAGGAATAGTGCATCGGAAAGGAGATACTCGTATCCCAAAAGAAGATCCTGTCATTTCCATAGAAAAGTTACTCAATTTAAAAGGAGATGTCATAGAAGACATAGTATTTCATGGCGACGCAATTTCTGTGTTAATTTGCGAGTGTGAGGGAACAAGGGACGCAGAAAAGAAGGAATAGTGCATCGGAAAGGAGATACTCGTATCCCAAAAGGAAATCCTGTCGTTTCCATAGAAACGTTACTCGATTTAAAAGGAGATGTCATAGAAGACATAGTATTTCATGGCGACGCAATTTCTGTGTTAATTCGCGAGTGTGAGGGAACAAGGGACGCAGAGAAGAAGGAATAGTGCATCGGAAAGGAGATACTCGTATCCCAAAAGAAAATCCTGTCGTTTCCATAGTAACGTTACTCGATTTAAAAGGAGATGTCATAGAAGACATAGTATTTCATGGCGACGCAATTTCTGTGTTAATTCGCCAGTGTGAGGGATCAGGGGATGCATTAAAGAAGGAATACTGCATCGGAAAGGAGATACTCGTATCCCAAAAGAAGATCCTGTCGTTTCCATAGAAACGTTACTTGATTTAAAAGGAGATGTCATAGAAGACATAGTAATTCATGTCGACGCAATTTCTGTGTTAATTCGCGAGTGTGAGGGAACAAGGGATGCAGAAAAGAAGGAATAGTGCATCGGAAAGGAGATACTCGTATCCCAAAAGAAAATCCTGTCGTTTCCTTAGAAACGTTACTCGATTCAGAAGGAGATGTCATAGAAGACATAGTAATTCATGGCGACGCAATTTCTGTGTTAATTCGCGAGTGTGAGGGTACAAGGGACGCAGAAAAGAAGGAATAGTGCACCGGAAAGGAGATACTGGTATCCCAAAAGAAAATCCTGTCGTTTCCATAGAAACGTTACTCAATTTAAAAGGAGATGTCATAAAAGGCACAGTATTTCATGGCGACGCAATTTCTGTGTTAATTCGCGAGTGTGAGGGAACAAGGGACGCAGAAAAGAAGGAATAGTGCATCGGAAAGGAGATACTCGTATCCCAAAAGAAAATCCTGTCGTTTCCATAGAAACGTTACTCGATTTAAAAGGAGATGTCATGGAAGACGTAGTATTTCATGGCGACGCAATTTCTGTGTTAATTCGCCAGTGTGAGGGATCAGGGGATGCATTAAAGAAGGATTTATGCATCGGAAAGGAGATACTCGTATCCCAAAAGAAAATCCTATCGTTTCCATAGAAACGTTACTCGATTTAAAAGGAGATGTCACAGAAGACATAGTATTTCATGGCGACGCAATTTCTGTGTTAATTCGCGAGTATGAGGGAACAAGGGACGCAGAAAAGAAGGAATAGCGCATCGGAAAGGAGATACTCGTATCAAAAAAAAAATCCTGTCGTTTCCATAGAAACGTTACTCGATTTAAAAGGAGATGTAATAGAAGACATAGTATTTCATGGCGACGCAATTTCTGTGTTAATTCGCCAGTGTGAGGGATCAGGGGATGCATTAAAGAAGGAATAGTGCATCGGAAAGGAGATACTCGTATCCCTAAAGAAGATCCTGTAGTTTCCATAGAAAGGTTACTCGATTTAAAAGGAGATGTCATAGAAGACATAGTATTTCATGGCGACGCAATTTCTGTGTTAATTTGCGAGTGTGAGGGAACAAGGGACGCAGAAAAGAAGGAATAGTGCATCGGAAAGGAGATACTCGTATCCCAAAAGAAAATCCTGTCGTTTCCATAGAAACGTTACTCGATTTAAAAGGAGATGTCATAGAAGACATAGTAATTCATGGCGACGCAATTTCTGTGTTAATTCGCGAGTGTGAGGGAACAAGGGACGCAGAAAAGAAGGAATAGTGCATCGGAAACGAGATACTCGTATCCCAAAAAAAAAATCCTGTCGTTTCCATAGAAACGTTACTCGATTTAAAAGGAGATGTCATAGAAGACATAGTAATTCATACCGACGCAATTTCTGTGTTAATTCGCGAGTCTGAGGGAACAAGGGACGCAGAAAAGAAGGAATAGTGCATCGGCAAGGAGATACTCGTATCCCAAAAGAAAATCCTGTCGTTTCCATAGAAACATTACTCGATTTAAAAGGAGATGTCATAGAAGACATAGTAATTCATGGCGACGCAATTTCTGTGTTAATTCGCGAGTGTGAGGGAACAAGGGACGCAGAAAAGAAGGAATAGTGCATCGGAAAGGAGATACTCGTATCCCAAAAGAAAATCCTGTCGTTTCCTTAGAAACGTTACTCGATTCAGAAGGAGATGTCATAGAAGACATAGTAATTCATGGCGACGCAATTTCTGTGTTAATTCGCGAGTGTGAGGGTACAAGGGACGCAGAAAAGAAGGAATAGTGCACCGGAAAGGAGATACTGGTATCCCAAAAGAAAATCCTGTCGTTTCCATAGAAACGTTACTCAATTTAAAAGGAGATGTCATAAAAGGCACAGTATTTCATGGCGACGCAATTTCTGTGTTAATTCGCGAGTGTGAGGGAACAAGGGACGCAGAAAAGAAGGAATAGTGCATCGGAAAGGAGATACTCGTATCCCAAAAGAAAATCCTGTCGTTTCCATAGAAACGTTACTCGGTTTAAAAGGAGATGTCATGGAAGACATAGTATTTCATGGCGACGCAATTTCTGTGTTAATTCGCCAGTGTGAGGGATCAGGGGATGCATTAAAGAAGGATTTATGCATCGGAAAGGAGATACTCGTATCCCAAAAGAAAATCCTATCGTTTCCATAGAAACGTTACTCGATTTAAAAGGAGATGTCACAGAAGACATAGTATTTCATGGCGACGCAATTTCTGTGTTAATTCGCGAGTATGAGGGAACAAGGGACGCAGAATAGAAGGAATAGCGCATCGGAAAGGAGATACTCGTATCCCAAAAAAAATCCTGTCGTTTCCATAGAGACGTTACTCGATTTAAAAGGAGATGTAATAGAAGACATAGTATTTCATGGCGACGCCATTTCTGTGTTAATTCGCCAGTGTGAGGGATCAGGGGATGCATTAAAGAAGGAATAGTGCATCGGAAAGGAGATACTCGTATCCCTAAAGAAGATCCTGTAGTTTCCATAGAAACGTTACTCGGTTTAAAAGGAGATGTCATAGAAGACATAGTATTTCATGGCGACGCAATTTCTGTGTTAATTTGCGAGTGTGAGGGAACAAGGGACGCAGAAAAGAAGGAATAGTGCATCGGAAAGGAGATACTCGTATCCCAAAAGAAAATCCTGTCGTTTCCATAGAAACGTTACTCGATTTAAAAGGAGATGTCATAGAAGACATAGTAATTCATGGCGACGCAATTTCTGTGTTAATTCGCGAGTGTGAGGGAACAAGGGACGCAGAAAAGAAGGAATAGTGCATCGGAAGGGAGATACTCGTATCCCAAAAAAAAAATCCTGTCGTTTCCATAGAAACGTTACTCGATTTAAAAGGAGATGTCATAGAAGACATAGTAATTCATACCGACGCAATTTCTGTGTTAATTCGCGAGTCTGAGGGAACAAGGGACGCAGAAAAGAAGGAATAGTGCATCGGCAAGGAGATACTCGTATCCCAAAAGAAAATCCTGTCGTTTCCATAGAAACGTTACTCGATTTAAAAGGAGATGTCATAGAAGACATAGTAATTCATGGCGACGCCATTTCTGTGTTAATTCGCGAGTGTGAGGGAACAAGGCACGCAGAAAAGAAGGAATAGTGCATCGGAAAGGAGATACTCGTATCCCAAAAGAAGATCCTGTCGTTTCCATAGAAACGTTACTCGATTTAAAAGGAGATGTCATAGAAGACATAGTAATTCATGGCGACGTAATTTCTGTGTTAATTCGCGAGTGTGAGGGAACAAGGGACGCAGAAAAGAAGAATAGTGCATCGGAAAGGAGATACTCGTATCCCAAAAGAAGATCCTGTCGTTTCCATAGAAACGTTACTCGATTTAAAAGGAGATGTCATAGAAGACATAGTATTTCATGGCGACGCAATTTCTGTGTTAATTCGCGAGTGTGAGGGAACAAGGGACGCAGAAAAGAAGGAATAATGCATCGGAGAGGAGATACTCGTATCCCAAAAGAAAATCCTGCCGTTTCCATAGAAACGTTACTCGATTTAAAAGGAGATGTCATAGAAGACATAGTATTTCATGGCGACGCAATTTCTGTGTTATTTCGCCAGTGTGAGGGATCAGGGGATGCATTAAAGAAGGATTTATGCATCGGAAAGGAGATACTCGTATCCCAAAAGAAAATCGTATCGTTTCCATAGAAACGGTACTCGATTTAAAAGGAGATGTCACAGAAGACATAGTATTTCATGGCGACGCAATTTCTGTGTTAATTCGCGAGTATGAGGGAACAAGGGACGCAGAAAAGAAGGAATAGCGCATCGGAAAGGAGATACTCGTATCCCAAAAAAAATCCTGTCGTTTACATAGAAACGTTACTCGATTTAAAAGGAGATGTCATAGAAGACATAGTATTTCATGGCGACGCAATTTCTGTGTTAATTCGCCAGTGTGAGGGATCAGGGGATGCATTAAAGAAGGAATAGTGCATCGGAAAGGAGATACTCGTATCCCTAAGGAAGATCCTGTAGTTTCCATAGAAACGTTACTCGATTTAAAAGGAGATGTCATAGAAGACATAGTATTTCATGGCGACGCAATTTCTGTGTTAATTTGCGAGTGTGAGGGAACAAGGGACGCAGAAAAGAAGGAATAGTGCATCGGAAAGGAGATACTCTTATCCCAAAAGAAAATCCTGTCGTTTCCATAGAAACGTTACTCGATTTAAAAGGAGATGTCATAGAAGACATAGTAATTCATGGCGACGCAATTTCTGTGTTAATTCGCGAGTGTGAGGGAACAAGGGACGCAGAAAAGAAGGAATAGTGCATCGGAAAGGAGATACTCGTATCCCAAAAAAAAAATCCTGTCGTTTCCATAGAAACGTTACTCGATTTAAAAGGAGATGTCATAGAAGACATAGTAATTCATACCGACGCAATTTCTGTGTTAATTCGCGAGTGTGAGGGAACAAGGGACGCAGAAAAGAAGGAATAGTGCATCGGAAAGGAGATACTCGTATCCCAAAAGAAAATCCTGTCGTTTCCATAGAAACGTTACTCGATTTAAAAGGAGATGTCATAGAAGACATAGTAATTCATGGCGACGCCATTTCTGTGTTAATTCGCGAGTGTGAGGGAACAAGGGACGCAGAAAAGAAGGAATAGTGCATCGGAAAGGAGATACTCGTATCCCAAAAGAAGATCCTGTCGTTTCCATAGAAACGTTACTCGATTTAAAAGGAGATGTCATAGAAGACATAGTAATTCATACCGACGCAATTTCTGTGTTAATTCGCGAGTGTGAGGGAACAAGGGACGCAGAAAAGAAGGAATAGTGCATCGGAAAGGAGATACTCGTATCCCAAAAGAAAATCCTGTCGTTTCCATAGAAACGTTACTCGATTTAAAAGGAGATGTCATAGAAGACATAGTAATTCATGGCGACGCCATTTCTGTGTTAATTCGCGAGTGTGAGGGAACAAGGGACGCAGAAAAGAAGGAATAATGCATCGGAGAGGAGATACTCGTATCCCAAAAGAAAATCCTGCCGTTTCCATAGAAACGTTACTCGATTTAAAAGGAGATGTCATAGAAGACATAGTATTTCATGGCGACGCAATTTCTGTGTTAATTCGCCAGTGTGAGGGATCAGGGGATGCATTAAAGAAGGAATACTGCATCGGAAAGGAGATACTCGTATCCCAAAAGAAGATCCAGTCGTTTCCATAGAAACGTTACTCGATTAAAAAGGAGATGTCATAGAAGACATAGTAATTCATGGGGACGCAATTTCTGTGTTAATTCGCGAGTGTGAGGGAACAAGGGACGCAGAAAAGAAGGAATAGTGCATCGGAAAGGAGATACTCGTATCCCAAAAGAAAATCCTGTCGTTTCCTTAGAAACGTTACTCGATTCAGAAGGAGATGTCATAGAAGACATAGTAATTCATGGCGCCGCAATTTCTGTGTTAATTCGCGAGTGTGAGGGTACAAGGGACGCAGAAAAGAAGGAATAGTGCACCGGAAAGGAGATACTGGTATCCCAAAAGAAAATCCTGTCGTTTCCATAGAAACGTTACTCGATTTAAAAGGAGATGTCATAGAAGACACAGTATTTCATGGCGACGCAATTTCTGTGTTAATTCGCGAGTGTGAGGGTACAAGGGACGCAGAAAAGAAGAAATAGTGCACCGGAAAGGAGATACTGGTATCCCAAAAGAAAATCCTGTCGTTTCCATAGAAACGTTACTCGATTTAAAAGGAGATGTCATAGAAGACACAGTATTTCATGGCGACGCAATATCTGTGTTAATTCGCCAGTGGGAGGGATCAGGGGATGCATTAAAGAAGGAATTGTGCATCGGAAAGGAGATACTCGTATCCCAAAAGAAAATCCTATCGTTTCCATAGAAACGTTACTCGATTTAAAAGGAGATGTCACAGAAGACATAGTATTTCATGGCGACGCAATTTCTGTGTTAATTCGCGAGTATGAGGGAACAAGGGACGCAGAAGAGAAGGAATAGGCATCGGAAAGGAGATACTCGTATCCCCTAAAAAAATCCTGTCGTTTCCATAGAAACGTTACTCGATTTAAGAGGAGATGTCATAGAAGACATAGTATTTCATGGCGACGCAATTTCTGTGTTAATTCGCCAGTGTGAGGGATCAGGGGATGCATTAAAGAAGGAATAGTGCATCGGAAAGGAGATACTCGTATCCCTAAAGAAGATCCTGTAGTTTCCATAGAAACGTTACTCGATTTAAAAGGAGATGTCATAGAAGACATAGTATTTCATGGCGACGCAATTTCTGTGTTAATTTGCGAGTGTGAGGGAACAAGGGACGCAGAAAAGAAGGAATAGTGCATCGGAAAGGAGATACTCGTATCCCAAAAGAAAATCCTGTCGCTTCCATAGAAACGTTACTCGATTTAAAAGGAGATGTCAGAGAAGACATAGTAATTCATGGCGACGCAATTTCTGTGTTAATTCGCGAGTGTGAGGGAACAAGGGACGCAGAAAAGAAGGAATAGTGCATCGGAAAGGAGATACTCGTATCCCAAAAAAAAATCCTGTCGTTTCCATAGGAACGTTACTCGATTTAAAAGGAGATGTCATAGAAGACATAGTAATTCATGGCGACGCAATTTCTGTGTTAATTCGCGAGTGTGAGGGAACAAGGGACGCAGAAAAGAAGGAATAGTGCATCGGAAAGGAGATACTCGCATCCCAAAAGAAAATCCTGTCGTTTCCATAGAAACGTTACTCGAATTAAAAGGAGATGTCATAGAAGACATAGTAATTCATGGCTACGCCATTTCTGTGTTAATTCGCGAGTGTGAGGGAACAAGGGACGCAGAAAAGAAGGAATAGTGCATCGGAAAGGAGATACTCGTATCCCAAAAGAAGATCCTGTCGTTTCCATAGAAACGTTACTCGATTTAAAAGGAGATGTCATGGAAGACATAGTAATTCATGGCGACGTAATTTCTGTGTTAATTCGCGAGTGTGAGGGAACAAGGGACGCAGAAATGAAGGAATAGTGCATCGGAAAGGAGATACTCGTATCCCAAAAGAAAATCCTGTCGTTTCCATAGAAACGTTACTCGATTTAAAAGGAGAAGTCATAGAAGACACAGTATTTCATGGCGACGCAATTTCTGTGTTAATTCGCGAGTGCGAGGGAACAAGGGACGCAGAAAAGAAGGAATAGTGCATCGGAAAGGAGATACTCGTATCCCAAAAGAAAATCCTGTCGTTTCCATAGAAACGTTACTCGATTTAAAAGGAGGTGTCATGGAAGACATAGTATTTCATGGCGACGCAATTTCTGTGTTAATTCGCGAGTGTGAGGGATCAGGGGATGCTTTAAAGAAGGAATAGTGCATCGGAAAGGAGATACTCGTATCCGAAAAGAAAAATCTGTCGTTTCCATAGAAACGTTACTCGATTTAAAAGGAGATGTCATAGAAGACATAGCATTTCATAGCGACGCAATTTCTGTGTTAATTCGCCAGTGTGAGGGAGCAGGGGATGCATTACAGAAGGAATAGTGCATCGGAAAGGAGATACTCGTATCCCAAAAGAAAATCCAGTTGTTTCCATAGAAACGTTTCTTGTTGTAGAAGGAGATGTCATAGAAGACATAGTATTTAATGGCGACGCAATTTCTGCGTTAATTCGCCAGTGTGAGGGATCAGGGGATGCATTAAAGAAGGAATAGTGCATCGGAAAGGAGATACTCGTATCCCAAAAGAAGATCCTGTCGTTTCCATAGAAACGTTACTCGATTTAAAAGGAGATGTCATGGGAGACATCGTAATTCATGGCGACGCAATTTCTGTGTTAATTCGCGAGTGTGAGGAACAAGGGACCCAGAAAGGGAGGAATAGTGCATCGGAAAGGAGATACTCGTATCCCAAAAGAAAATCCTGTCGTTTCCATAGAAACGTTACTCGATTTAAAAGGAGATGTCATAGAAGACATAGTAATTCATGGCGACGCATTTTCTGTGTTAATTCGCGAGTGTGAGGGAACAAGGGACGCAGAAAAGAAGGAATAGTGCATCGGAAAGGAGATACTCGTATCCCAAAAGAAAATCCTGTCGTTTCCATAGAAACGTTATTCGATTTAAAAGAAGATGTCATAGAAGACATAGTAATTCATGGCGACGCCATTTCTGTGTTAAATCGGGAGTTTGAGGGAACAAGGACGCAGAAAGGAAGGAATAGTGCATCGGAAAGGAGATACTCGTATCCCAAAAGAAGATCCTGTCGTTTCCATAGAAACGTTACTCGATTTAAAAGGAGATGTCATAGAAGACATAGTAATTCATGGCGACGCAATTTCTGTGTGAATTCGCGAGTGTGAGGGAACAAGGGACGCAGAAAAGAAGGAATAGTGCATCGGAAAGGAGATACTCGTATCCCAAAAGAAAATCCTGTCGTTTCCATAGAAACGTTACTCAATTTAAAAGAAGATGTCATAGAAGACATAGTATTTCATGGCGACGCAATTTCTGTGTTAATTCGCCAGTGTGAGGGATCAGGGGATGCATTAAAGAAGGAATAGTGCATCGGAAAGGAGATACTCGTATCCCAAAAGAAGATCCTGTCGTCTCCATAGAAACGTTACTCGATTTAAAAGGAGATGTCATAGAAGACATAGTAATTCATGGCGACGCAATTTCTGTGTTAATTCGCGAGTGTGAGGGAACAAGGGACGCAGAAAAGAAGGAATAGTGCATCGGAAAGGAGATACTCGTATCCCAAAAGAAAATCCTGTCGTTTCCATAGAAACGTTACTCGATTTAAAAGGAGATGTCATAGAAGACATAGTAATTCATGGCGACGCAATTTCTGTGTTAATTCGCCAGTGTGAGGGAACAAGGGACGCAGAAAAGAAGGAATAGTGCATCGGAAAGGAGATACTCGTATCCCAAAAGAAAATCCTGCCGTTTCCATAGTAACGTTACTCGATTTGAAAGGAGATGTCATAGAAGAC
Organism: Schistocerca serialis cubense; assembly: GCF_023864345.2. Lineage (NCBI taxonomy): Eukaryota > Metazoa > Arthropoda > Insecta > Orthoptera > Acrididae > Schistocerca > Schistocerca serialis. Next base: position 503,225 of record NW_026047699.1, on the reverse strand, counting down.
ATAGTATTTCATGGTGACGCAATTTCTGTGTTAATTCGCCAGTGTGAGGGATCAGGGGATGCATTAAAGAAGGAATAGTGCATCGGAAAGGAGATACTCGTATCCCAAATAAAATCCTGTCGTTTCCATAGAAACGTTATTCGATTTAAAAGGAGATGTCATAGAAGACATAGTATTTCATAGCGACGCAATTTCTGTGTTAATTCGCCAGTGTGAGGGATCAGGGGATGCATTACGGAAGGAATAGTGCATCGGAAAGGAGATACTCGTATCCCAAAGGAAAATCCAGTTGTTTCCATAGAAACGTTACTCGATGTAGAAGGAGATGTCATAGAAGACATAGTATTTCATAGCGACGCAATTTCTGTGTTAATTCGTCAGTGTGAGCGATCAGGGGATGCATTACAGAAGGAATAGTGCATCGGAAAGGAGATACTCGTATCCCAAAAAGTAATGCAGTTGTTTCCATAGAAACGTTACTCGATGTAAAAGGAGATGTCATAGAAGACATAGTATTTCATAGCGACGCAATTTCTGTGTTAATTCGCCAGTGTGAGGGATCAGGGGATGCATTACAGAAAAAATAGTGCATCGGAAAAGAGATACTCGTATCCCAAAAGGAAATTCTGTCGTTTCCATAGAAACGTTACTCGATTGAAAAGGAGATGTCATAGAAGACATAGTATTTCATAGCGACGCAATTTCTGTGTTAATTCGCGAGTGTGAGGAAACAAGGGACGCAGAAAAGAAGGAATAGTGCATCGGAAAGGAGATACTCGTATTCCAAAAGAAAATCCAGTTGTTTCCAAAGAAACGTTACTCGATGTAGAAGGAGATGTCATAGAAGACATAGTATTTCAAAGCGACGCAATTTCTGTGTTAATTCGCCAGTGTGGGGGATCAGGGGATGCATTACAGAAGGAATAGTGCATCGGAAAGGAGATACACGTATCCCAAAAGAACATCCTGTCGTTTCCATAGAAACGTTACTCGATTTAAAAGGAGATGTCATAGAAGACATAGTATTTCATAGCGACGCAATTTCTGTGTTAATTCGCCAGTGTGAGGGATCAGGGAATGCATTACAGAAGGAATAGTGCATCGGAAAGGAGATACTCGTATCCCAAAATAAAATCCAGTTGTTTCCATAGAAACGTTACTCGATTTAAAAGGAGATGTCATAGAAGACATTGTATTTCATGGCGACGCAATTTCTGTGTTAATTCGCCAGTGTGATGGATCAGGGGATGCATTAAAGAAGGAATAGTGCATCGGAAAGGAAATACTCGTATCCCAAAAGAAAATCCAGTTGTTTCCATAGAAACGTTCCTCGATGTAGAAGGAGATGTCATAGAAGGCATAGTATTTCATAGCGACGCAATTTCTGTGTTAATTCGCCAGTGTGAGGGATCAGGGGATGCATTACAGAAGGAATAGTGCATCGGAAAGGAGATACTCGTATCCCAAAAGAATATCCTGTCGTTTCCATAGAAGCGTTACTCGATTTAAAGGAGATGTCATAGAAGACATAGTATTTCATGGCGACGCAATTTCTGTGTTAATTCGCCAGTGTGAGAGATCAGGGGATGCATTGCAGAAGGAATAGTGCATCGGAAAGGAGATACTCGTATCCAAAAACAAAATCCAGTTGTTTCCATAGAAACGTTACTCGATGTAGAAGGAGATGTCATAGAACACATAGTATTTCATGGCGACGCAATTTCTGTGTTAATTCGCCAGTGTGAGGGATCAGGGGATGCATTACAGAAGGAATAGTGCATCGGAAAGGAGATACTGGTATCCCAAAAGAAAATCCTGTCGTTTCCATAGAAAAGTTACTCGATTTAATAGGAGATGTCATAGAAGACGTAGTATTCCATGGCGACGCAATTTCTGTGTTAATTCGCCAGTGTGAGATATCAGGGGATGCATTAAAGAAAGAATAGTTCATCGGAAAGGAGATACTCGTATCCCAAAAGAAAATCCTGTCGTTTCCATAGAAACGTTACTCGATTTAAAAGGAGATGTCATAGAAGACATAGTATTTCATGGCGACGCAATTTCTGCGTTAATTCGCGAGTGTGAGGGAACAAGGGACGCAGAAAAGAAGGAATAGTGCATCGGAAAGGAGATACTCGTATCCCAAAAGAAAATCCTGTCGTTTCCATAGAAACGTTACTCGATTTAAAAGGAGATGTCATAGAAGACATAGTATATCATAGCGACGCAATTTCTGTGTTAATTCGCGAGTGTGAGGGAACAGGGACGCAGAACAGAAGGAATAGTGCATCGGAAAGGAGATATTCGTATCCCAAAAGAAAATCCAGTTGTTTCCATAGAAACGTTACTCGATGTAGAAGGAGATGTCATAGAACATATAGTACTTCAAAGCGACGCAATTTCTGTGTTAATTCTCCAGTGTGAGGGATCAGGGGATGCATTACAGAAGGAATAGTGCATCTTAAAGGAGATACACGTATCCCAAAAGAAAATCCTGTCGTTTCCATAGAAACGTTTCTCTTTTTAAATGGAGATGTCATAGAAGACATAGTATTTCATAGCGACTCAATTTCTGTGTTAATTCGCCTGTGTGAGGGATCAGGGGATGCATTAAAGAAGGAATAGTGCATCGGAAAGGAGATCCTCGTATCCCAAAAGAAAATCCAGTTGTTTCCATAGAAACGTTACTCGATTTAAAACGAGATGTCATAGAAGACACAGTATTTCATGGCAACGCAATTTCTGTGTTAATTTGCCAGTGTGAGGGATCAGGGAATGCATTACAGAAGGAATAGTGCATCGGAAAGGAGATACTCGTATCCCAAAATAAAATCCAGTTGTTTCCATAGAAACGTTACTCGATTTAAAAGGAGATGTCATAGAAGACATTGTATTTCATGGCGACGCAATTTCTGTGTTAATTCGCCAGTGTGAGAGATCAGGGGATGCATTGCAGAAGGAATAGTGCATCGGAAAGGAGATACTCGTATCCAAAAACAAAATCCAGTTGTTTCCATAGAAACGTTACTCGATGTAGAAGGAGATGTCATAGAACACATAGTATTTCATGGCGACGCAATTTCTGTGTTAATTCGCCAGTGTGAGGGATCAGGGGATGCATTACAGAAGGAATAGTGCATCGGAAAGGAGATACTGGTATCCCAAAAGAAAATCCTGTCGTTTCCATAGAAAAGTTACTCGATTTAATAGGAGATGTCATAGAAGACGTAGTATTCCATGGCGACGCAATTTCTGTGTTAATTCGCCAGTGTGAGATATCAGGGGATGCATTAAAGATAGAATAGTTCATCGGAAAGGAGATACTCGTATCCCAAAAGAAAATCCTGTCGTTTCCATAGAAACGTTACTCGATTTAAAAGGAGATGTCATAGAAGACATAGTATTTCATGGCGACGCAATTTCTGCGTTAATTCGCGAGTGTGAGGGAACAAGGGACGCAGAAAAGAAGGAATAGTGCATCGGAAAGGAGATACTCGTATCCCAAAAGAAAATCCTGTCGTTTCCATAGAAACGTTACTCGATTTAAAAGGAGATGTCATAGAAGACATAGTATATCATAGCGACGCAATTTCTGTGTTAATTCGCGAGTGTGAGGGAACAGGGACGCAGAACAGAAGGAATAGTGCATCGGAAAGGAGATATTCGTATCCCAAAAGAAAATCCAGTTGTTTCCATAGAAACGTTACTCGATGTAGAAGGAGATGTCATAGAACATATAGTACTTCAAAGCGACGCAATTTCTGTGTTAATTCTCCAGTGTGAGGGATCAGGGGATGCATTACAGAAGGAATAGTGCATCGGAAAGGAGATACTCGTATTCCAAAAGAAAATCCAGTTGTTTCCAAAGAAACGTTACTCGATGTAGAAGGAGATGTCATAGAAGACATAGTATTTCAAAGCGACGCAATTTCTGTGTTAATTCGCCAGTGTGGGGGATCAGGGGATGCATTACAGAAGGAATAGTGCATCGGAAAGGAGATACACGTATCCCAAAAGAACATCCTGTCGTTTCCATAGAAACGTTACTCGATTTAAAAGGAGATGTCATAGAAGACATAGTATTTCATAGCGACGCAATTTCTGTGTTAATTCGCCAGTGTGAGGGATCAGGGAATGCATTACAGAAGGAATAGTGCATCGGAAAGGAGATACTCGTATCCCAAAATAAAATCCAGTTGTTTCCATAGAAACGTTACTCGATTTAAAAGGAGATGTCATAGAAGACATTGTATTTCATGGCGACGCAATTTCTGTGTTAATTCGCCAGTGTGATGGATCAGGGGATGCATTAAAGAAGGAATAGTGCATCGGAAAGGAAATACTCGTATCCCAAAAGAAAATCCAGTTGTTTCCATAGAAACGTTCCTCGATGTAGAAGGAGATGTCATAGAAGGCATAGTATTTCATAGCGACGCAATTTCTGTGTTAATTCGCCAGTGTGAGGGATCAGGGGGTGCATTACAGAAGGAATAGTGCATCGGAAAGGAGATACTCGTATCCCAAAAGAATATCCTGTCGTTTCCATAGAAGCGTTACTCGATTTAAAGGAGATGTCATAGAAGACATAGTATTTCATGGCGACGCAATTTCTGTGTTAATTCGCCAGTGTGAGAGATCAGGGGATGCATTGCAGAAGGAATAGTGCATCGGAAAGGAGATACTCGTATCCAAAAACAAAATCCAGTTGTTTCCATAGAAACGTTACTCGATGTAGAAGGAGATGTCATAGAACACATAGTATTTCATGGCGACGCAATTTCTGTGTTAATTCGCCAGTGTGAGGGATCAGGGGATGCATTACAGAAGGAATAGTGCATCGGAAAGGAGATAGTGGTATCCCAAAAGAAAATCCTGTCGTTTCCATAGAAAAGTTACTCGATTTAATAGGAGATGTCATAGAAGACGTAGTATTCCATGGCGACGCAATTTCTGTGTTAATTCGCCAGTGTGAGATATCAGGGGATGCATTAAAGAAAGAATAGTTCATCGGAAAGGAGATACTCGTATCCCAAAAGAAAATCCTGTCGTTTCCATAGAAACGTTACTCGATTTAAAAGGAGATGTCATAGAAGACATAGTATTTCATGGCGACGCAATTTCTGCGTTAATTCGCGAGTGTGAGGGAACAAGGGACGCAGAAAAGAAGGAATAGTGCATCGGAAAGGAGATACTCGTATCCCAAAAGAAAATCCTGTCGTTTCCATAGAAACGTTACTCGATTTAAAAGGAGATGTCATAGAAGACATAGTATATCATAGCGACGCAATTTCTGTGTTAATTCGCGAGTGTGAGGGAACAGGGACGCAGAACAGAAGGAATAGTGCATCGGAAAGGAGATATTCGTATCCCAAAAGAAAATCCAGTTGTTTCCATAGAAACGTTACTCGATGTAGAAGGAGATGTCATAGAACATATAGTACTTCAAAGCGACGCAATTTCTGTGTTAATTCTCCAGTGTGAGGGATCAGGGGATGCATTACAGAAGGAATAGTGCATCTTAAAGGAGATACACGTATCCCAAAAGAAAATCCTGTCGTTTCCATAGAAACGTTTCTCTTTTTAAAAGGAGATGTCATAGAAGACATAGTATTTCATAGCGACTCAATTTCTGTGTTAATTCGCCTGTGTGAGGGATCAGGGGATGCATTAAAGAAGGAATAGTGCATCGGAAAGGAGATCCTCGTATCCCAAAAGAAAATCCAGTTGTTTCCATAGAAACGTTACTCGATTTAAAACGAGATGTCATAGAAGACACAGTATTTCATGGCAACGCAATTTCTGTGTTAATTTGCCAGTGTGAGGGATCAGGGGATGCATTAAAGAAGGAATAGTGCATCGGAAAGGAGATACTCGTATCCCAAAAGAAAATCCAGTGGTTTCCATAGAAACGTTACTCGATGTAGAAGGAGATGTCATAGAAGACATAGTATTTCATAGTGACGCAATTTCTGTGTTAATTCGCCAGTGTGAGGGATCAGGGGATGCATTACGGAAGGAATAGTGCATCGGAAAGGAGATACTCGTATCCCAAAAGAAAATCCTGTCGTTTCCATAGAAACGTTACTCGATTTAAAAAGAGATGTCATAGAAGACATAGTAATTCATTGCGACGCAATTTCTGTGTTAATTCGCGAGTGTGAGGGAGCAAGGAACGCAGAAAAGAAGGAATAGTGCATCGGAAAGGAGATACTCGTATCCCAAAAGAAAATCCTGCCGTTTCCATAGTAACGTTACTCGATTTAAAAGGAGATGTCATAGAAGACATAGTATTTCATGGCGACGCAATGTCTGTGTTAATTCGCCAGTGTGAGGGATCAGGGGATGCATTACAGAAAAAATAGAGCATCGGAAAGGAGATACTCGTATCCCAAAAGAAAATTCTGTCGTTTCCATAGAAACGTTACTCGATTTAAAAGGAGATGTCATAGAAGACATAGTTTTTCATAGCGACGCAATTTCTGTGTTAATTCGCGAATGTGAGGGAACAAGGGACGCAGAAAAGAAGGAATAGTGCATCGGAAAGGAGATACTCGTATCCCAAAAGAAAATCCTGTCGTTTCCATAGAAACGTTACTCGATTTAAAAGGAGATGTCATAGAAGAAATAGTAATTCATGGCGACGCAATTTCTGTGTTAATTCGCCAGTGTGAGGGAACAAGGGACGCAGAAAAGAAGGAATAGTGCATCGGAAAGGAGATACTCGTATCCCAAAAGAAAATCCTGCCGTTTCCATAGTAACGTTACTCGATTTGAAAGGAGATGTCATAGAAGACATAGTATTTCATGGCGACGCAATTTCTGTGTTAATTCGCCAGTGTGAGGGATCAGGGGATGCATTAAAGAAGGAATAGTGCATAGGAAAGGAGATACTCGTATCCCAAAAGAAAATCCTGTCGTTTCCATAGAAACGTTATTCGATTTAAAAGCAGATGTCATAGAGGACATAGTATTTCATAGCGACGCAATTTCTGTGTTAATTCGCCAGTGTGAGGGATCAGGGGATGCATTACAGAAGGAATAGTGCATCGGAAAGGAGATACTCGTATCCCAAAGGAAAATCCAGTTGTTTCCATAGAAACGTTACTCGATGTAGAAGGAGATGTCATAGAAGACATAGTATTCTATAGCGACGCAATTTCTGTGTTAATTCGTCAGTGTGAGCGATCAGGGGATGCATTACAGAAGGAATAGTGCATCGGAAAGGAGATACTCTTATCCCAAAAAAAAATGCAGTGGTTTCCATAGAAACGTTACTCGATGTAAAAGGAGATGTCACAGAAGACATAGTATTTCATAGCGACGCAATTTCTGTGTTAATTCGCCAGTGTGAGGGATCAGGGGATGCATTACAGAAAAAATAGTGCATCGGAAAGGAGATACTCGTATCCCAAAAGGAAATTCTGTCGTTTCCATAGAAACGTTACTCGATTGAAAAGGAGGTGTCATAGAAGACATAGTATTTCATAGCGACGCAATTTCTGTGTTAATTCGCGAGTGTGAGGAAACAAGGGACGCAGAAAAGAAGGAATAGTGCATCGGAAAGGAGATACTCGTATTCTAAAAGAAAATCCAGTTGTTTCCAAAGAAACGTTACTCGATGTAGAAGGAGATGTCATAGAAGACACAGTATTTCAAAGCGACGCAATTTCTGTGTTAATTCGCCAGTGTGGGGGATCAGGGGATGCATTACAGAAGGAATAGTGCATCGGAAAGGAGATACACGTATCCCAAAAGAAAATCCTGTCGTTTCCATAGAAACGTTACTCGATTTAAAAGGAGATGTCATAGAAGACATAGTATTTCATAGCGACGCAATTTCTGTGTTAATTCGCCAGTGTGAGGGATCAGGGAATGCATTACAGAAGGAATAGTGCATCGGAAAGGAGATACTCGTATCCCAAAGGAAAATCCAGTTGTTTCCATAGAAACGTTACTCGATTTAAAAGGAGATGTCATAGAAGACATTGTATTTCATGGCGACGCAATTTCTGTGTTAATTCGCCAGTGTGATGGATCAGGGGATGCATTAAAGAAGGAATAGTGCATCGGAAAGGAAATACTCGTATCCCAAAAGAAAATCCAGTTGTTTCCATAGAAACGCTCCTCGATGTAGAAGGAGATGTCATAGAAGGCATAGTATTTCATAGCGACGCAATTTCTGTGTTAATTCGCCAGTGTGAGGGATCAGGGGATGCATTACAGAAGGAATAGTGCATCGGAAAGGAGATACTCGTATCCCAAAAGAAAATCCTGTCGTTTCCATAGAAGCGTTACTCGATTTAAAGGAGATGTCATAGAAGACATAGTATTTCATGGCGACGCAATTTCTGTGTTAATTCGCCAGTGTGAGAGATGAGGGGATGCATTGCAGAACGAATAGTGCATCGGAAAGGAGATACTCGTATCCAAAAACAAAATCCAGTTGTTTCCATAGAAACGTTACTCGATGTAGAAGGAGATGTCATAGAACACATAGTATTTCATGGCGACGCAATTTCTGTGTTAATTCGCCAGTGTGAGGGATCAGGGGATGCATTACAGAAGGAATAGTGCATCGGAAAGGAGATACACGTATCCCAAAAGAAAATCCTGTCGTTTCCATAGAAACGTTACTCGATTTAAAAGGAGATGTCATAGAAGACATAGTATTTCATGGCGACGCAATTTCTGCGTTAATTCGCGAGTGTGAGGGAACAAGGGACGCAGAAAAGAAGGAATAGTGCATCGGAAAGGAGATACTCGTATCCCAAAAGAAAATCCTGTCGTTTCCATAGAAACGTTACTCGATTTAAAAGGAGATGTCATAGAAGACATAGTATATCATAGCGACGCAATTTCTATGTTAATTCGCGAGTGTGAGGGACCAGGGACGCAGAAAAGAAGGAATAGTGCAATGGAAAGGAGATACTCGTATCCCAAAAGAAAATCCAGTTGTTTCCGTAGAAACGTTACTCGATGTAGAAGGAGATGTCATAGAACATATAGTACTTCAAAGCGACGCAATTTCTGTGTTAATTCGCCAGTGTGAGGGATCAGGGGATGCATTACAGAAGGAATAGTGCATCTTAAAGGAGATACACGTATCCCAAAAGAAAATCCTGTCGTTTACATAGAAACGTTTCTCTTTTTAAAAGGAGATGTCATAGAAGACATAGTATTTCATAGCGACTCAATTTCTGTGTTAATTCGCCAGTGTGAGGGATCAGGGGATGCATTAAAGAAGGAATAGTGCATCGGAAAGGAGATACTAGTATCCCAAAAGAAAATCCAGTTGTTTCCATAGAAACGTTACTCGATTTAAAAGGAGATGTCATAGAAGACACAGTACTTCATGGCAACGCAATTTCTGTGTTAATTTGCCAGTGTGAGGGATCAGGGGATGCATTAAAGAAGGAATAGTGCATCGGAAAGGAGATACTCGTATCCCAAAAGAAAATCCAGTGGTTTCCATAGAAACGTTACTCGATGTAGAAGGAGATGTCATAGAAGACATAGTATTTCATAGTGACGCAATTTCTGTGTTAATTCGCCAGTGTGAGGGATCAGGGGATGCATTGCAGAAGGAATAGTGCATCGGAAAGGAGATACTCGTATCCCAAAAGAAAATCCTGTGTTTCCATAGAAACGTTACTCGATTTAAAAGGAGATGTCATAGAAGACATAGTAATTCATGGCGACGCAATTTCTGTGTTAATTCGCGAGTGTGAGGGAACAAGGGACGCAGAAAAGAAGGAATAGTGCATCGGAAAGGAGATACTCGTATCCCAAAAGAAAATCCAGCCGTTTCCATAGTAACGTTACTCGATTTAAAAGGAGATGTCATAGAAGACATAGTATTTCATGGCGACGCAATTTCTGTGTTAATTCGCCAGTGTGAGGGATCAGGGGATGCATTAAACAAGGAATAGTGCATCGGAAAGGAGATACTCGTATCCGAAAAGAAAATCCTGTCGTTTCCATAGAAACGTTACTCGATTTAAAAGGAGATGTCATAAAAGACATAGTATTTCATAGCGACGCAATTTCTGTCTTAATTCGCCAGTGTGAGGGATCAGGGGATGCATTACAGAAGGAATAGTGCATCGGAAAGGAGATACTCGTATCCCAAAAGAAAATCCAGTTGTTTCCATAGAAACGTTACTCGATGTAGAAGGAGATGTCATAGAAGACATAGTATTTCATAGCGACGCAATTTATGTGTCAATTCGCCAGTGTGAGGGATCAGGGGATGCATTACAGAAGGAATAGTGCATCGGAAAGGAGATACTCGTATCCCAAAAGAAAATCCAGTTGTTTCCATAGAAACGTTACTCGATGTAAAAGGAGATGTCATAGAAGACATAGTATTTCATAGCGACGCAATTTCTGTGTTAATTCGCCAGTGTGAGGGATCAGGGGATGCATTACAGATAAAATAGTGCATCGGAAAGGAGATACTCGTATCCCAAAAGAAAATTCTGTCGTTTCCATAGAAACGTTACTCGATTTAAAAGGAGATGTCATAGAAGACATAGTTTTTCATAGCGACGCAATTTCTGTGTTAATTCGCGAATGTGAGGGAACAAGGGACGCACAAAAGAAGGAATAATGCATCGGAAAGGAGATACTCGTTTTCCAAAAGAAAATCCAGTTGTTTCCAAAGAGACGTTGCTCGATGTAGAAGGAGATGTCATAGAAGACATAGTATTTCAAAGCGACGCAATTTCTGTGTTAATTCGCCAGTGTGAGGGATCAGGGGATGCATTACAGAAGGAATAGTGCATCGGAATGGAGATACACGTATCCCAAAAGAAAATCCTGTCGTTTCCATAGATACGTTACTCGATTTAAAAGGAGATGTCATAGAAGACATAGTATTTCATAGCGACGCAATTTCTGTGTTAATTCGCCAGTGTGAGGGATCAGGGAATGCATTACGGAAGGAATAGTGCATCGGAAAGGAGATACTCGTATCCCAAAAGAAAATCCAGTTGTTTCCATAGAAACGTTACTCGATTTAAAAGGAGATGTCATACAAGACATAGTATTTCATGGCGACGCAATTTCTGTGTTAATTCGCCAGTGTGATGGATCAGGGGATGCATTAAAGAAGGAATAGTGCATCGGAAAGGAAATACTCGTATCCCAAAAGAAAATCCAGTTGTTTCCATAGAAACGTTACTCGATGTAGAAGGAGATGTCATAGAAGGCATAGTATTTCATAGCGACGCAATTTCTGTGTTAATTCGCCAGTGTGAGGGATCAGGGGATGCATTACAGAAGGAATAGTGCATCGGTAAGGAGATACTCGTATCCCAAAGGAAAATCCTGTCGTTTCCATAGAAACGTTACTCGATTTAAAAGGAGATCTCATAGAGGACATAGTATTTCATGGCGACCCAATTTCTGTGTTAATTCGCCAGTGTGAGGGATCAGGGGATGCATTAAAGAAGGAGAAGTGCATCGGAAAGGAGATACTCGTATCCCAAAAGAAGATCCTGTCGTTTCCATAGAAACGTTACTCGATTTAAAAGGAGATGTCACAGAAGACATAGTATTTCATGGCGACGCAATTTCTGTGTTAATTCGCGAGTATGAGGGAACAAGGGACGCAAAAAATAGGAATAGTGCATCGGAAAGGAGATACTCGTATCCCAAAAGAAAATCCTGTCGTTTCCATAGAAACGTTACTCGATTTAAATTAGATGTCATAGAAGACATAGTATTTCATAGCGACGCAATTTCTGTGTTAATTCGCCAGTGTGAGAGATCAGGGGATGCATTGCAGAAGGAATAGTGCATCGGAAAGGAGATACTCGTATCCCAAAACAAAATCCAGTTGTTTCCATAGAAACGTTACTCGATGTAGAAGGAGATGTCATAGAACACATAGTATTTCATGGCGACGCAATTTCTGTGTTAATTCGCCAGTGTGAGGGATCAGGGGATGCATTACAGAAGGAATAGTGCATCGGAAAGGAGATACTGGTATCCCAAAAGAAAATCCTGTCGTTTCCATAGAAACGTTACTCGATTTAAAAGGAGATGTCATAGAAGACGTAGTATTTCATGGCGACGCAATTTCTGTGTTAATTCGCCAGTGTGAGGGATCAGGGGATGCGTTAAAGAAGGATTAGTGCATCGGAAAGGAGATACTCGTATCCCAACAGAAAATCCTGTCGTTTCCATAGAAACGTTACTCGATTTAAAAGGAGATGTCATAGAAGACATAGTATTTCATGGGGACGCAATTTCTGCGTTAATTCGCGAGTGTGAGGGAACAAGGGACGCAGAAAGGAAGGAATAGTGCATCGGAAAGGAGATACTCGTATCCCAAAAGAAAATCCTGTCGTTTCCATAAAAACGTTACTCGATTTAAAAGGAGATGTCATAGAAGACATAGTATATCATAGCGACGCAATTTCTGTGTTAGTTCGCGAGTGTGAGGGAGCAGGGACGCAGAAAAGAAGGAATAGTGCATCGGAAAGGAGATACTCGTATCCCAAAAGAAAATCCAGTTGTTTCCATAGAAACGTTACTCGATGTAGAAGGAGATGTCATAGAACATATAGTATTTCAAAGCGACGCAATTTCGGTGTTAATTCGCCAGTGTGAGGGATCAGGGGATGCATTACAGAAGGAATAGTGCATCTTAAAGGAGATACACGTATCCCAAAAGAAAATCCTGTCGTTTCCATAGAAACGTTACTCGATTTAAAAGGAGATGTCATAGAAGACAAAGTATTTCATGGCGACGCAATTTCTGTGTTAATTCGCCAGTGTGAGGGATCAGGGGATGCATTAAAGGAGGAATAGTGCATCGGAAAGGAAATACTCGTATCCCAAAAGAAAATCCAGTTGTTTCCATAGAAACGTTACTCGATGTAGAAGGAGATGTCATAGAAAGCATAGTATTTCATAGCGACGTAATTTCTGTGTTAATTCGCCAGTGTGAGGGATCAGGGGATGCATTACAGAAGGAATAGTGCATCGGAAAGGAGATACTCGTATCCCTAAAGAAAATCCTGTCGTTTCCATACAAACGTTTCTCTTTTTAAAAGGAGATGTCATAGAAGACATAGTATTTCATAGCGACGCAATTTCTGTGTTAATTCGCCAGTGTGAGGGATCAGGGGATGCATTACAGAAGGAATAGTGCATCGGAAAGGAGATACTCGTATCCCAAAAGAAAATCCTGTCGTTTCCATAGAAACGTTAATCGATTTAAAAGGAGATGTCATTGAAGACATAGTATTTCATAGCGACGCAATTTCTGTGTTAATTCGCCAGTGTGAGGTATCAGGGGATGCATTACAGAAGGAATAGTGCATCGGAAAGGAGATACTCGTATCCCAAAAGAAAATCCTGTCGTTTCCATAGAAACGTTACTCGATTTAAAAGGAGATGTCGTAGAAGACATAGTACTTCATGGCGACGCAATTTCTGTGTTAATTCGCCAGTGTGAGGGATCAGGGGATGCATTAAAGAAGGAATGGTGCATCGGACAGGAGATACTCTTATCCCAAAAGAAGATCGTGTCGTTTCCATAGAAACGTTACTCGATTTAAAAGGAGATGTCATAGAAGACATAGTATTTCATGGCGACGCAATTTCTGTGTTAATTCGCGAGTGTGAGGGAACAAGGGACGCAGAAAAGAAGGAATAGTGCATCGGAAAGGAGATACTCGTATCCCAAAAGAAAATCCTGTCGTTTCCATAGAAACGTTACACGATTTAAAAGGAGATGTCATAGAAGACATTGTATTTCATGGCGACGCAATTTCTGTGTTAATTCGCCAGTGTGATGGATCAGGGGATGCATTAAAGAAGGAATAGTGCATCGGAAAGGAAATACTCGTATCCCAAAAGAAAATCCAGTTGTTTCCATAGAAACGTACCTCGATGTAGAAGGAGATGTCATAGAAGGCATAGTATTTCATAGCGACGCAATTTCTGTGTTAATTCGCCAGTGTGAGAGATCAGGGGATGCATTGCAGAAGGAATAGTGCATCGGAAAGGAGATACTCGTATCCAAAAACAAAATCCAGTTGTTTCCATAGAAACGTTACTCGATGTAGAAGGAGATGTCATAGAACACATAGTATTTCATGGCGACGCAATTTCTGTGTTAATTCGCCAGTGTGAGGGATCAGGGGATGCATTACAGAAGGAATAGTGCATCGGAAAGGAGATACTGGTATCCCAAAAGAAAATCCTGTCGTTTCCATAGAAAAGTTACTCGATTTAAAAGGAGATGTCATAGAAGACGTAGTATTCCATGGCGACGCAATTTCTGTGTTAATTCGCCAGTGTGAGGGATCAGGGGATGCATTAAAGAAGGAATAGTGCATCGGAAAGGAGATACTCGTATCCCAAAAGAAAATCCTGTCGTTTCCATAGAAACGTTACTCGATTTAAAAGGAGATGTCATAGAAGACATAGTATTTCATGGCGACGCAATTTCTGCGTTAATTCGCGAGTGTGAGGGAACAAGGGACGCAGAAAATAAGGAATAGTGCATCGGAAAGGAGATACTCGTATCCCAAAAGAAAATCCTGTCGTTTCCATAGAAACGTTACTCGATTTAAAAGGAGATGTCATAGAAGACATAGTATATCATAGCGACGCAATTTCTGTGTTAATTCGCGAGTGTGAGGGAACAGGGACGCAGAAAAGAAGGAATAGTGCATCGGAAAGGAGATACTCGTATCCCAAAAGAAAATCCAGTTGTTTCCGTAGAAACGTTACTCGATGTAGAAGGAGATGTCATAGAACATATAGTACTTCAAAGCGACGCAATTTCTGTGTTAATTCGCCAGTGTGAGGGATCAGGGGATGCATTACAGAAGGAATAGTGCATCTTAAAGGAGATACACGTATCCCAAAAGAAAATCCTGTCGTTTCCATAGAAACGTTTCTCTTTTTAAAAGGAGATGTCATAGAAGACATAGTATTTCATAGCGACTCAATTTCTGTGTTAATTCGCCAGTGTGAGGGATCAGGGGATGCATTAAAGAAGGGATAGTGCATCGGAAAGGAGGTACTTGTATCCCAAAAGAAAATCCAGTTGTTTCCATAGAAACGTTACTCGATTTAAAAGGAGATGTCATAGAAGACACAGTATTTCATGGCAACGCAATTTCTGTGTTAATTTGCCAGTGTGAGGGATCAGGGGATGCATTAAAGAAGGAATAGTGCATCGGAAAGGAGATACTCGTATCCCAAAACAAAATCCAGTTGTTTCCATAGAAACGTTACTCGATGTAGAAGGAGATGTCATAGAACACATAGTATTTCATGGCGACGCAATTTCTGTGTAAATTCGCCAGTGTGAGGGATCAGGGGATGCATTACAGAAGGAATTGTGCATCGGAAAGGAGATACTGGTATCCCAAAAGAAAATCCTGTCGTTTCCATAGAAACGTTACTCGATTTAAAAGGAGATGTCATAGAAGACGTAGTATTTCATGGCGACGCAATTTCTGTGTTAATTCGCCAGTGTGAGGGATCAGGGGATGCATTACAGAAGGAATAGTGCATCGGAAAGGAGATACTCGTATCCCAAAAGAAAATCCAGTTGTTTCCATAGAAACGTTACTCGATGTAAAAGGAGATGTCATAGAAGACATAGTATTTCATAGCGACGCAATTTCTGTGTTAATTCGCCAGTGTGAGGGATCAGGATATGCATTACAGAAAAAATAGTGCATCAGAAAGGAGATACTCGTATCCCAAAAGAAAATTCTGTCGTTTCCATAGAAACGTTACTCGATTAAAAAGAGATGTCATAGAAGACATAGTTTTTCATAGCGCCGCAATTTCTGTGTTAATTCGCGAATGTGAGGGAACAAGGGACGCAGAAAAGAAGGAATAGTGCATCGGAAAGGAGATACTCGTATTCCAAAAGAAAATCCAATTGTTTCCAAAGAGACGTTACTCGATGTAGAAGGAGATGTCATAGAAGACATAGTATTTCAAAGCGACGCAATTTCTGTGTTAATTCGCCAGTGTGAGGGATCAGGGGATGCATTACAGAAGGAATAGTGCATCGGAATGGAGATACACGTATCCCAAAAGAAAATCCTGTCGTTTCCATAGATACGTTACTCGATTTAAAAGGAGATGTCATAGAAGACATAGTATTTCATAGCGACGCAATTTCTGTGTTAATTCGCCAGTGTGAGGGATCAGGGAATGCATTACAGAAGGAATAGTGCATCGGAAAGGAGATACTCGTATCCCAAAAGAAAATCCAGTTGTTTCCATAGAAACGTTACTCGATTTAAAAGGAGATGTCATAGAAGACATAGTATTTCATGGCGACGCAATTTCTGTGTTAATTCGCCAGTGTGATGGATCAGGGGATGCATTAAAGAAGGAATAGTGCATCGGAAAGGAAATACTCGTATCCCAAAAGAAAATCCAGTTGTTTCCATAGAAACGTTACTCGATGTAGAAGGAGATGTCATAGAATGCATAGTATTTCATAGCGACGCAATTTCTGTGTTAATTCGCCAGTGTGAGGGATCAGGGGATGCATTACAGAAGGAATAGTGCATCGGAAAGGAGATACTCGTATCCCAAAACAAAATCCAGTTGTTTCCATAGAAACGTTACTCGATGTAGAAGGAGATGTCATAGAACACATAGTATTTCATGGCGACGCAATTTCTGTGTTAATTCGCCAGTGTGAGGGATCAGGGGATGCATTACAGAAGGAATAGTGCATCGGAAAGGAGATACTGGTATCCCAAAAGAAAATCCTGTCGTTTCCATAGAAACGTTACTCGATTTAAAAGGAGATGTCATAGAAGACGTAGTATTTCATGGCGACGCAATTTCTGTGTTAATTCGCCAGTGTGAGGGATCAGGGGATGCATTAAAGAAGGAATAGTGCATCGGAAAGGAGATACTCGTATCCCAACAGAAAATCCTGTTGTTTCCATAGAAACGTTACTCGATTTAAAAGGAGATGTCATAGAAGACATAGTATTTCGTGGCGACGCAATTTCTGCGTTAATTCGCGAGTGTGAGGGAACAAGGGACGCAGAAAAGAAGGAATAGTGCATCGGAAAGGAGATACTCGTATCCCAAAAGAAAATCCTGTCGTTTCCATAAAAACGTTACTCGATTTAAAAGGAGATGTCATAGAAGACATAGTATATCATAGCGACGCAATTTCTGTGTTAATTCGCGAGTGTGAGGGAGCAGGGACGCAGAAAAGAAGGAATAGTGCATCGGAAAGGAGATACTCGTATCCCAAAAGAAAATCCAGTTGTTTCCATAGAAACGTTTCTCGATGTAGAAGGAGATGTCATAGAACATATAGTATTTCAAAGCGACGCAATTTCGGTGTTAATTCGCCAGTTTGAGGGATCAGGGGATGCATTACAGAAGGAATAGTGCATCTTAAAGGAGATACAGGTATCCCAAAAGAAAATCCTGTCGTTTCCATAGAAACGTTACTCGATTTAAAAGGAGATGTCATAGAAGACAAAGTATTTCATGGCGACGCAATTTCTGTGTTAATTCGCCAGTGTGAGGGATCAGGGGATGCATTAAAGAAGGAATAGTGCATCGGAAAGGAAATAATCGTATCCCAAAAGAAAATCCAGTTGTTTCCATAGAAACGTTACTCGATGTAGAAGGAGATGTCATAGAAGGCATAGTATTTCACAGCGACGCAATTTCTGTGTTAATTCGCCAGTGTGAGGGATCAGGGGATGCATTACAGAAGGAATAGTGCATCGGAAAGGAGATACTCGTATCCCTAAAGAAAATCCTGTCGTTTCCATACAAACGTTTCTCTTTTTAAAAGGAGAAGTCATAGAAGACATAGTATTTCATAGCGACGCAATTTCTGTGTTAATTCGCCAGTGTGAGGGATCAGGGGATGCATTACAGAAGGAATAGTGCATCGGAAAAGGAGATACTCGTATCCCAAAAGAAAATCCTGTCGTTTCCATAGAAACGTTAATCGATTTAAAAGGAGATGTCATTGAAGACATAGTATTTCATAGCGACGCAATTTCTGTGTTAATTCGCCAGTGTGAGGTATCAGGGGATGCATTACAGAAGGAATAGTGCATCGGAAAGGAGATACTCGTATCCCAAAAGAAAATCCTGTCGTTTCCATAGAAACGTTACTCGATTTAAAAGGAGATGTCGTAGAAGACATAGTACTTCATGGCGACGCAATTTCTGTGTTAATTCGCCAGTGTGAGGGATCAGGGGATGCATTACAGAAGGAATAGTGCATCGGAAAAGGAGATACTCGTATCCCAAAAGAAAATCCTGTCGTTTCCATAGAAACGTTACTCGATTTAAAAGGAGATGTCATAGAAGACATAGTATTTCATGGCGACGCAATATCTGTGTTAATTCGCGAGTGTGAGGGAACAAGGGACGCAGAAAAGAAGGAATAGTGCATCGGAAAGGAGATACTCGTATCCCAAAAGCAAATCCTGTCGTTTCCATAGAAACGTTACACGATTTAAAAGGAGATGTCATAGAAGTCATAGTATTTCATGGCGACGCAATTTCTGTGTTAATTCGCGAGTGTGAGGGAACAAGGGACGCAGAAAACAAGGAATAGTGCATCGGAAAGGAGATACTCGTATCCCAAAAGAAAATCCTGTTGTTTCCATAGAAACGTTACTCGATTTAAAAGGAGATGTCATAGAAGACATAGTATTCCATGGCGACGCAATTTCTGTGTTAATTCGCCAGTGTGAGGGATCATAGGATGCATTAAAGAAGGAATAGTGCATAGGAAAGGAGGTACTCGTATCCCAAAAGAAGATCCGGCCGTTTCCATAGAAACGTTACTCGATTTAAAAGAAGATGTCATAGAAGACATAATATTTCATGGCGACGCAATTTCTGTGTTAATTCGCCAGTGTGAGGGATTAGGTGATGCATTACAGAAGGAATAGTGCATCCTAAATGAGATACTCGTATCCGAAAAGAAAATCCTGTCGTTTCCATAGAAACGTTGCTCGATTTAAAAGGAGATTGCATAGAAGACATAGTATTTCATGGCGACGCAATTTCTGTGTTAATTCGCCAGTGTGAGGGATCAGGGGATGCATTAAAGAAGGAATAGTGCATCGGAAAGGAGATACTCGTATCCCAAAAGAAGATCCTGTCCATTCCATAGAAACGTTACTCTATTTAAAAGGAGATGTCATAGAAGACATAGTATTCCATGGCGACGCAATTTCTGTGTTAATTCGCGAGTATGAGGGAACAAGGGACGCAAAAAAGGAGGAATAGTGCATCGGAAAGGAGATACTCGTATCCCAAAAGAAAATCCTGTCGTTTCCATAGAAACGTTACTGGATTTAAAGGAGATGTCATAGAAGACATAGTATTTCATAGCGACGCAATTTATGTGTTAATTCGCCAGTGTGAGAGATCAGGGGATGCATTAAAGAAGGAATAGTGCATCGGAAAGGAGATACTCGTATCCCAAAACAAAATCCAGTTGTTTCCATAGAAACGTTACTCGGTGTAAAAGGAGTTGTCATAGAAGACGTAGTATTTCATGGCGACGCAATTTCTGTGTTAATTCGCCAGTGTCAGGGATCAGGGGATGCATTAAAGAAGGAATAGTGCATCGGAAAGGAGATACTCGTATCCCAAAAGAAAATCCTGTCGTTTCCATAGAAACGTTACTCGATTTAAAAGGAGATGTCATAGAAGACATAGTATTTAATGGCGACGCGATTTCTGCGTTAATTCGCGAGTGTGTGGGAACAAGGGACGCAGAAAAGAAGGAATAGTGCATCGGAAAGGAGATACTCGTATCCCAAAAGAAGATCCTGTCGTTTCCATAGAAACGTTACTCGATTTAAAAGGAGATGTCATAGAAGACATAGTATTTCATGGCGACGCAATTTCTGCGTTAATTCGCGAGTGTGAGGGAACAAGGGACGCAGAAAAGAAGGAATAGTGCATCGGAAAGGAGATACTCGTATCCCAAAAGAAAATCCTGTCGTTTCCATAGAAACGTTACTCGATTTAAAAGGAGATGTCATAGAAGACATAGTATTTCATGGCGACGCAATTTCTGTGTTAATTCGCCAGTGTGAGGGATCAGGGGATGCATTAAAGAAGGAATAGTGCTTCGGAAAGGAAATACTCGTATCCCAAAAGAAAATCCAGTTGTTTCCATAGAAACGTTACTCGATGTAGAAGGAGATGTCATAGAAGACATAGTAATTCATGGCGACGCAATTTCTGTGTTAATTCGCGAGTGTGAGGGAACAAGGGACGCAGAAAAGAAGGAATAGTGCATCGGAAAGGAGATACTCGTATCCCAAAAGAAAATCCTGCCGTTTCCATAGTAACGTTACTCGATTTAAAAGGAGATGTCATAGAAGACATAGTATTTCATGGCGACGCAATTTCTGTGTTAATTCGAAAGTGTGAGGGATCAGGGGATGCATTAAAGAAGGAATAGTGCATCGGAAAGGAGATACTCGTATCCCAAAAGAAAATCCTGTCGTTTCCATAGAAACGTTACTCGATTTAAAAGGAGATGTCATAAAAGACATAGTATTTCATAGCGACGCAATTTCTGTCTTAATTCGCCAGTGTGAGGGATCAGGGGATGCATTACAGAAGGAATAGTGCATCGGAAAGGAGATACTCGTATCCCAAAAGAAAATCCAGTTGTTTCCATAGAAACGTTACTCGATGTAGAAGGAGATGTCATAGAAGACATAGTATTTCATAGCGACGCAATTTCTGTGTTAATTCGCCAGTGTGAGGGATCAGGGGATGCATTACAGAAGGAATAGTGCATCGGAAAGGAGATACTCGTATCCCAAAAGAAAATCCAGTTGTTTCCATAGAAACGTTACTCGATGTAAAAGGAGATGTCATAGAAGACATAGTATTTCATAGCGACGCAATTTCTGTGTTAATTCGCCAGTGTGAGAGATCAGGGGATGCATTGCAGAAGGAATAGTGCATCGGAAAGGAGATACTCGTATCACAAAACAAAATCCAGTTGTTTCCATAGAAACGTTACTCGATGTAGAAGGAGATGTCATAGAACACATAGTATTTCATGGCGACAAAATTTCTGTGTTAATTCGCCAGTGTGAGGGATCAGGGGATGCATTACAGAAGGAATAGTGCATCGGAAAGGAGATACTGGTATCCCAAAAGAAAATCCTGTCGTTTCCATAGAAACGTTACTGGATTTAAAAGGAGATGCCATAGAAGACGTAGTATTTCATGGCGACGCAATTTCTGTGTTAATTCGCCAGTGTGAGGAATCAGGGGATGCATTAAAGAAGGAATAGTGCATCGGAAAGGAGATACTCGTATCCCAACAGAAAATCCTGTCGTTTCCATGGAAACGTTACTCGATTTAAAAGGAGATGTCATAGAAGACATAGTATTTCATGGCGACGCAATTTTTGCGTTAATTCGCGAGTGTGAGGGAACAAGGGACGCAGAAAAGAAGGAATAGTGCATCGGAAAGGAGATACTCGTATCCCAAAAGAAAATCCTGTCGTTTCCATAGAAACGTTACTCGATTTAAAAGGAGATGTCATAGGAGACATAGTATATCATAGCGACGCAATTTCTGTGTTAATTCGCGAGTGTGAGGGAGCAGGGACGCAGAAAAGAAGGAATAGTGGATCGGAAAGGAGATACTCGTATCCCAAAAGAAAATCCAGTTGTTTCCATAGAAACGTTACTCGATGTAGAAGGAGATGTCATAGAACATATAGTATTTCAAAGCGACGCAATTTCGGTGTTAATTCGCCAAGTGTGAGGGATCAGGGGATGCATTACAGAAGGAATAGTGCATCTTAAAGGAGATACACGTATCCCAAAAGAAAATCCTGTCGTTTCCATAGAATCGTTACTCGATTTAAAAGGAGATGTCATAGAAGACAAAGTATTTCATGGCGACGCAATTTCTGTGTTAATTCGCCAGTATGAGGGATCAGGGGATGCATTAAAGAAGGAATAGTGCATCGGAAAGGAAATACCCGTATCCCAAAAGAAAATCCAGTTGTTTCCATAGAAACGTTACTCGATGTAGAAGGAGATGTCATAGAAGGCATAGTATTTCACAGCGACGCAATTTCTGTGTTAATTCGCCAGTGTGAGGGATCAATGGATGCATTACAGAAGGAATAGTGCATCGGAAAGGAGATACTCGTATCCCTAAAGAAAATCCTGTCGTTTCCATACAAACGTTTCTCTTTTTAAAAGGAGATGTCATAGAAGACATAGTATTTCATAGCGACGCAATTTCTGTGTTAATTCGCCAGTGTGAGGGATCAGGGGATGCATTACAGAAGGAATAGTGCATCGGAAAGGAGATACTCGTATCCCAAAAGAAGATCCTGTCGTTTCCATAGAAACGTTACTCGATTTAAAAGGAGATGTCATAGAAGACATAGTATTTCATGGCGACGCAATTTCTGTGTTAATTCGCGAGTGTGAGGGAACAAGGGACGCAGAAAACAAGGAATAGTGCATCGGAAAGGAGATACTCGTATCCCAAAAGAAAATCCTGTCGTTTCCATAGAAACGTTACTCGATTTAAAAGGAGATGTCATAGAAGACATAGTATTTCATGGCGACGCAATTTCTGTGTTAATTCGCCAGTGTGAGGATCATAGGATGCATTGAAGAAGGAATAGTGAATAGGAAAGGAGGTACTCGTATCCCAAAGGAAGATCCGGTCGTTTCCATAGAAACGTTACTCGATTTAAAAGAAGATGTCATAGAAGACATAATATTTCATGGCGACGCAATCTCTGTGTTAATTCGCGAGTGTGAGGGAACAAGGGACGCAGAAAAGAAGGAATAGTGCATCGGAAAGGAGATACTCGTATCCCAAAAGAAAATCCTGTCGTTTCCATAGAAACGTTACTCGATTTAAAAGAAGATGTCATAGAAGACATAGTATTTCATAGCGACGCAATTTCTGTGTTAATTCGCGAGTGTGAGGGATCAGGGGATGCATTACAGAAGGAATAGTGCATCGAAAGGAGATACTCGTATCCCAAAAGAAAATCCAGTTGTTTCCACAGAAACTTTACTCGATGTAGAAGGAGATGTCATAGAACACATAGTATTTCATGGCGACGCAATTTCTGTGTTAATTCGCCAGTGTGAGGGATTAGGTGATGCATTACAGAAGGAATAGTGCATCGGAAATGAGATACTCGTATCCTAAAAGAAAATCCTGTCGTTTCCATAGAAACGTTGCTCGATTTAAAAGGAGATTGCATAGAAGACATAGTATTTCATGGCGACGCAATTTCTGTGTTAATTCGCCAGTGTGTGGGATCAGGGGATGCATTACAGAAGGAATAGTGCATCGGAAGGGAGATACTCGTATCCCAAAAGAAGATCCTGTCGTTTCCATAGAAACGTTACTCGATTTAAAAGGAGATGTCATAGAAGACAGAGTATTTCATGGGGACGAAATTTCTGTGTTAATTCGCCAGTGTGAGGGATCAGGGGATGCATTAAAGAAGGAATAGTGCATCCGAAAGGAGATACTCGTATCCCAAAAGAAGATCCTGTCCTTTCCATAGAAACGTTACTCTATTTAAAAGGAGATGTCATAGAAGACATAGTATTCCATGGCGACGCAATTTCTGTGTTAATTCGCGAGTATGAGGGAACAAGGGACGCAAAAAAGTAGGAATAGTGCATCGCAAAGGAGATACTCGTATCCCAAAAGAAAATCCTGTCGATTCCATAGAAACGTTCCTCGATTTAAAAGGAGAGGTCATAGAAGACATAGTATTTAATGGCGACGCGATTTCTGCGTTAATTCGCGAGTGTGTGGGAACAAGGGACGCAGAAAAGAAGGAATAGTGCATCGGAAAGGAGATACTCGTATCCCAAAAGAAGATCCTGTCGTTTCCATAGAAACGTTACTCGATTTAAAAGGAGATGTCATAGAAGACATAGTATATCATAGCGACGCAATTTCTGTGTTAATTCGCGAGAGTGAGGGAAAGGGACGCAGAAAAGAAGGAATAGTGCATCGGAAAGGATTTACTCCTATCCCAAAAGAAAATCCAGTTGTTTCCATGGAAACGTTACTCGATGTAGAAGAAGATGTCATAGAACGTATAGTATTTCAAAGCGACGCAATTTCTGTGTCAATTCGCCAGTGTGAGGGATCAGGGGATGCATTACAGAAGGAATAGTGCATCTTAAAGGAGATACACGTATCCCAAAAGAAAATCCTGTCGTTTCCATAGAAACGTTACTCGAATTAAAAGGAGATGTCATAGAAGACATAGTATTTCATGGCGACGCAATTTCTGTGTTAATTCGCCAGTGTGAGGGATCAGGGGACGCATTAAAGAAGGAATAGTGCTTCGGAAAGGAAATACTCGTATCCCAAAAGAAAATCCAGTTGTTTCCATAGAAACGTTACTCGATGTAGAAGGAGATGTCATAGAAGGCATAGTATTTCATAGCGACGCAATTTCTGTGTTAATTCGCCAGTGTGAGGGATCAGGGGATGCATTACAGAAGGAATAGTGCATCTTAAAGGAGATACACGTATCCCAAAAGAAAATCCTGTCGTTTCCATAGAAACGTTACTCGAATTAAAAGGAGATGTCATAGAAGACATAGTATTTCATGGCGACGCAATTTCTGTGTTAATTCGCCAGTGTGAGGGATCAGGGGATGCATTAAAGAAGGAATAGTGCTTCGGAAAGGAAATACTCGTATCCCAAAAGAAAATCCAGTTGTTTCCATAGAAACGTTACTCGATGTAGAAGGAGATCTCATAGAAGGCATAGTATTTCATAGCGACGCAATTTCTGTGTTAATTCGCCAGTGTGAGGGATCAGGGGATGCATTACAGAAGGAATAGTGCATCGGAAAGGAGATACTGGAATCCCAAAAGAAAATCCGGTCGTTTCCATACAAACGTTTCTCTTTTTAAAAGGAGATGTCATAGAAGACATAGTACTTCATGGCGACGCAATTTCTGCGTTAATTCGCCAGTGTGAGGGATCAAGGGATGCATTAAAGAAGGAATAGTGCATCGGAAAGGAGATACTCGTATCCCAAAAGAAAATCCAGTCGTTTCCATAGAAACGTTACTCGATGTAGAAGGAGATGTCATAGAAGGCATAGTATTTCATAGCGACGCAATTTCTGTGTTAATTCGCCAGTGTGAGGGATCAGGGGATGCATTAAAGAAGGAATAGTGCATCGGAAAGGAGATACTCGTATGCCAAAAGAGAATCCTGTCGTTTCCATAGAAACGTTACTCGATTTAAAAGGAGATGTCATAGAAGACATAGTATTTCATGGCGACGCAATTTCTGCGTTAATTCGCGAGTGTGAGGGAACAAGGGACGCAGAAAAGAAGGAATAGTGCATCGGAAAGGAAATACTCGTATCCCAAAAGAAAATCCAGTGGTTTCCATAGAAACGTTACTCGATGTAGAAGGAGATGTCATAGAAGGCATAGTATTTCATGGCGACGCAATTTCTGTGTTAATTCGCCAGTGTGAGGGATCAGGGGATGCATTACAGAAGGAATAGTGCACGGAAAGAAGATACTCGTATCCCAAAAGAAAATCTTGTCGTTTCCATAGAAACGTTACTCGATTTAAAAGGAGATCTCATAGAAGACATAGTATTTCATGGCGATGCAATTTCTGTGTTAATTTGCCAGTGTGAGGGATCAGGGGATGCATTAAAGAAGGAGAAGTGCATCGGAAAGGAGATATTCGTATCCCAAAAGAAGATCCTGTCGTTTCCATAGAAACGTTACTCGATTTAAAAGGAGATGTCACAGAAGACATAGTATTTCATGGCGACGCAATTTCTGTGTTAATTCGCGAGTATGAGGGAACAAGGGACGCAAAAAAGTAGGAATGGTGCATCGGAAAGGAGATACTCGTATCCCAAAAGAAAATCCTGTCGCTTCCATAGAAACGTTACTCGATTTAAAGGAGATGTCATAGAAGACATAGTATTTCATAGCGACGCAATTTCTGTGTTAATTCGCCAGTGTGAGAGATCAGGGGATGCATTGCAGAAGGAATAGTGCATCGGAAAGGAGATACTCGTATCCCAAAACAAAATCCAGTTGTTTCCATAGAAACGTTACTCGATGTAGAAGGAGATGTCATAGAACACATAGTATTTCATGGCGACGCAATTTCTGAGTTGATTCGCCAGTGTGAGGGATCAGGGGATGCATTACAGAAGTAATAGTGCATCGGAAAGGAGATACTGGTATCCCAAAAGAAAATCCTGTCGTTTCCATAGAAACGTTACTCGATTTAAAAGGAGATGTCATAGAAGACATAGTATTTCATGGCGACGCAATTTCTGTGTTAATTCGCCAGTGTGAGGGATCAAGGGATGCATTAAAGAAGGAATAGTGCATCGGATAGGAGATACTCGTATCCCAAAAGAAAATCCTGTCGTTTCCATAGAAACGTTACTCGATTTAAAAGGAGATGTCATAGAAGACATAGTATTTCATGGCGACGCAATTTCTGTGTTAATTCGCGAGTATGAGGGAACAAGGGACGCAAAAAAGTAGGAATAGTGCATCGGAAAGGAGATACTCGTATCCCAAAAGAAAATCCTGTCGTTTCCATAGAAACGTTACTCGATTTAAGGGAGATGTCATAGAAGACATAGTATTTCATAGCGACGCAATTTCTGTGTTAATTCGCCAGTGTGAGAGATCAGGGGATGCATTGCAGAAGGAATAGTGCATCGGAAAGGAGATACTCGTATCCCAAAAGAAAATCCTGTCGTTTCCATAGAAACGTTACTCGATTTAAAAGGAGATGTCATAGAAGACATAGTATTTAATGGCGACGCGATTTCTGCGTTAATTCGCGAGTGTGAGGGAACAAGGTACGCAGAAAAGAAGGAATAGTGCATCGGAAAGGAGATACTCGTATCCCAAAAGAAAATCCTGTCGTTTCCATAGAAACGTTACTCGATTTAAAAGGAGATGTCATAGAAGACATAGTATATCATAGCGACGCAATTTCTGTGTTAATTCGCGAGAGTGAGGGAACAGGGACGCAGAAAAGAAGGAATATTGCATCGGAAAGGACATACTCGTATCCCAAAAGAAAATCCAGTTGTTTCCATAGAAACGTTACTCGATGTAGAAGGAGATGTCATAGAACGTATAGTATTTCAAAGCGACGCAATTTCTGTGTTAATTCGCCAGTGTGAGGGATCAGGGGATGCATTACAGAAGGAATAGTGCATCTTAAAAGAGATAGACGTATCCCAAAAGAAAATCCTGTCGTTTCCATAGAAACGTTACTCGAATTAAAAGGAGATGTCATAGAAGACATAGTATTTCATGGCGACGCAATTTCTGTGTTAATTCGCCAGTGTGAGGGATCAGGGGATGCATTACAGAAGGAATAGTGCATCGGAAAGGAGATACTCGTATCCCAAAAGAAAATCCGGTCGTTTCCATACAAACGTTTCTCTTTTTTAAAGGAGATGTCATAGAAGACATAGTATTTCATAGCGACGCAATTTCTGTGTTAATTCGCCAGTGTGAGGGTTAAGGGGATGCATTAAAGAAGGAGAAGTGCATCGGAAAGGAGATACTCGTATCCCAAAAGAAGATCCTGTAGTCTCCATTGAAACGTTACTCGATTTAAAAGGAGATGTCACAGAAGACATAGTATTTCATGGCGACGCAATTTCTGTGTTAATTCGCGAGTATGAGGGAACAAGGGACGCAAAAAAGTAGGAATAGTGCATCGGACAGCAGATACTCGTATCCCAAAAGAAAATCCTGTCGTTTCCATAGAAACGTTACTCGATTTAAAAGGAGATGTCATAGAAGACATAGTATTTCATGGCGACGCAATTTCTGTGTGAATTCGCCAGTGTGAGGGATCAGGGGATGCATTAAAGAAGGAATAGTGCTTCGGAAAGGAAATACTCGTATCCCAAAAGAAAATCCAGTTGTTTCCATAGAAACGTTACTCGATGTAGAAGGAGATGTCATAGAAGGCATAGTATATCATAGCGACGCAATTTCTGTGTTAATTCGCCAGTGTGAGGGATCAGGGGATGCATTACAGAAGGAATAGTGCATCGGAAAGGAGATACTCGTATCCCAAAAGAAAATCCGGTCGTTTCCATACAAACGTTTCTCTTTTTAAAAGGAGATGTCATAGAAGACATAGTATTTCATAGCGACGCAATTTCTGTGTTAATTCGCCAGTGTGAGGGTTAAGGGGATGCATTAAAGAAGGAGAAGTGCATCGGAAAGGAGATACTCGTATCCCAAAAGAAGATCCTGTAGTCCCCATTGAAACGTTACTCGATTTAAAAGGAGATGTCACAGAAGACATAGTATTTCATGGCGACGCAATTTCTGTGTTAATTCGCGAGTATGAGGGAACAAGGGACGCAAAAAAGTAGGAATAGTGCATCGGACAGCAGATACTCGTATCCCAAAAGAAAATCCTGTCGTTTCCATAGAAACGTTACTCGATTTAAAAGGAGATGTCATAGAAGACATAGTATTTCATGGCGACGCAATTTCTGTGTTAATTCGCCAGTGTGAGGGATCAGGGGATGCATTAAAGAAGGAATAGTGCATCAAAAAGGAGATACTCGTATCCCAAAAGAAAATCCTGTCGTTGCCATAGAAACGTTACTCGATTGAAAAGGAGATGTCATAGAAGACATAGTATTTCATGGCGACGCAATTTCTGTGTTAATTCGCCAGTGTGAGGGATCAGGGGATGCATTAAAGAAGGAATAGTCCATCGGAAAGGAGATACCCGTATGCCAAAAGAGAATCCTGTCGTTTCCATAGAAACGTTACTCGATTTAAAAGGAGATGTCATAGAAGACATAGTATTTCATGGCGACGCAATTTCTGCGTTAATTCGCGAGTGTGAGGGAACAAGGGACGCAGAAAAGAAGGAATAGTGCATCGGAAAGGAAATACTCGTATCCCAAAAGAAAATCCAGTGGTTTCCATAGAAACGTTACTTGATGTAGAAGGAGATGTCATAGAAGGCATAGTATTTCATAGCGACGCAATTTCTGTGTTAATTCGCCAGTGTGAGGGATCAGGGGATGCATTACAGAAGGAATAGTGCACGGAAAGAAGATACTCGTATCCCAAAAGAAAATCTTGTCGTTTCCATAGAAACGTTACTCGATTTAAAAGGAGATCTCATAGAAGACATAGTATTTCATGGCGACGCAATTTCTGTGTTAATTTGCCAGTGTGAGGGATCAGGGGATGCATTAAAGAAGGAGAAGTGCATCGGAAAGGAGAGACTCGTATCCCAAAAGAAGATCCTGTCGTTTCCATAGAAACGTTACTCGATTTAAAAGGAGATGTCACAGAAGACATAGTATTTCATGGCGACGCAATTTCTGTGTTAATTCGCGAGTATGAGGGAACAAGGGACGCAAAAAAGTAGGAATGGTGCATCGGAAAGGAGATACCCGTATCCCAAAAGAAAATCCTGTCGTTTCCATAGAAACGTTACTCGATTTAAAGGAGATGTCATTGAAGACATAGTATTTCATAGCGACGCAATTTCTGTGTTAATTCGCCAGTGTGAGAGATCAGGGGATGCATTGCAGAAGGAATAGTGCATCGGAAAGGAGATACTCGTATCCCAAAACAAAATCCAGTTGTTTCCATAGAAACGTTACTCGATGTAGAAGGAGATGTCATAGAACACATAGTATTTCATGGCGACGCAATTTCTGTGTTGATTCGCCAGTGTGAGGGATCAGGGGATGCATTACAGAAGGAATAGTGCATCGGAAAGGAGATACTGGTATCCCAAAAGAAAATCCTGTCGTTTCCGTAGAAACGTTACTCGATTTAAAAGGAGATGTCATAGAAGACATAGTATTTCATGGCGACGCAATTTCTGTGTTAATTCGCCAGTGTGAGGGATCAAGGGATGCATTAAAGAAGGAATAGTGCATCGGAAAGGAGATACTCGTATCCCAAAAGAAAATCCTGTCGTTTCCATAGAAACGTTACTCGATTTAAAAGGAGATGTCATGGAAGACATAGTATTTCATGGCGACGCATTTTCTGCGTTAATTCGCGAGTGTGAGGGAACAAGGTACGCAGAAAAGAAGGAATAGTGCATCGGAAAGGAGATACTCGTATCCCAAAAGAAAATCCTGTCGTTTCCATAGAAACGTTACTCGATTTAAAAGGAGATGTCATAGAAGACATAGTATATCATAGCGACGCAATTTCTGTGTTAATTCGCGAGAGTGAGGGAACAGGGACGCAGAAAAGAAGGAATAGTGCATCGGAAAGGAGATACTCGTATCCCAAAAGAAAATCCAGTTGTTTCCATAGAAACGTTACTCGATGTAGAAGGAGATGTCATAGAACATATAGTATTTCAAAGCGACGCAATTTCTGTGTTAATTCGCCAGTTTGAGGGATCAGGGGCTGCATTGCAGAAGGAATAGTGCATCTTAAAAGAGATACACGTATCCCAAAAGAAAATCCTGTCGTTTCCATAGAAACGTTACTCGATTTAAAAGGAGATGTCATAGAAGACATAGTATTTCATGGCGACGCAATTTCTATGTTAATTCGCCAGTGTGAGGGATCAGGGGATGCATTAAAGAAGGAATAGTGCATCGGAAAGGAAATACTCGCATCCCAAAAGAAAATCCAGTTGTTTCTATAGAAACGTTACTCGATGTAGAAGGAGATGTCATAGAAGGCATAGTATTTCATAGCGACGCATTTTCTGTGTTAATTCGCCAGTGTGAGGGATCAGGGGATGCATTACAGAAGGAATAGTGCATCGGAAAGGAGATACTCGTATCCCAAAAGAAAATCCTGTCGTTTCCATACAAACGTTTCTCTATTTAAAAGGAGATGTCATAGAAGACCTAGTATTTCATAGCGACGCAATTTCTGTGTTAATTCGCCAGTGTGAGGTATCAGGGGATGCATTACAGAAGGAATAGTGCTTCGGAAAGGAGATACTCGTATCCCAAAAGAAAATCATGTTGTTTCCATAGAAACGTTACTCGATTTAAAAGGAGATGTCATAGAAGACACAGTATTTCATGGCGACGCAATTTCTGTGTTAATTCGCCAGTGTGAGGGAACAAGGGACGCAGAAAAGAAGGAATAGTGCATCGGAAAGGAGATACTCGTATCCCAAAAGAAAATCCAGTTGTTTCGATAGAAACGTTACTCGATGTAGAAGGAGATGTCATAGAACATATAGTATTTCAAAGCGACGCAATTTCTGTGTTAATTCGCCAGTGTGAGGGAACAAGGGACGCAGAAAAGAAGGAATAGTGCATCGGAAAGGAGATACTCGTATCCCAAAAGAAAATCCTGTCGTTTCCATAGAAACGTTACTCAATTTAAAAGGAGATGTCATAGAAGACATAGTATTTCATGGCGACGCAATTTCTGTGTTAATTCGCGTGTGTGAGGGAACAAGGGACGCAGAAAAGAAGGAATAGTGCATCGGAAAGGAGATACTCGTATCCCAAAAGAAAATCCAGTTGTTTCGATAGAAACGTTACTCGATGTAGAAGGAGATGTCATAGAACATATAGTATTTCAAAGCGACGCAATTTCTGTGTTAATTCGCCAGTGTGAGGGATCTGGGGATGCATTACAGAAGGAATAGTGCATCTTAAAGGAGATACACGTATCCCAAATGAAAATCCTGTCGTTTCCATAGAAACGCTACTCGAATTAAAAGAAGATGTCATAGAAGACATAGTATTTCATAGCGACGCAATTTCTGTGTTAATTCGCCAGTGTGTGGGATCAGGGGATGCATTACAGAAGGAATAGTGCATCGGAAAGGAGATACTCGTATCCCAAAAGAAAATCCTGTCGTTTCCATACAAACGTTTCTCTTTTTAAAAGGAGATGTCATAGAAGACATAGTATTTCATAGCGACGCAATTTCTGTGTTAATTCGCCAGTGTGAGGGATCAGGGGATGCATTACAGAAGGAATAGTGCATCGGAAAGGAGATACTCGTATCCCAAAAGAAAATCCAGTTGTTTCCATAGAAACGTTACTCGATTTAACAGGAGACCTCATAGAAGACATAGTATTTCATAGCGACGCAATTTCTGTGTTAATTCGCCAGTGTGAGGGATCAGGGGGTGCATTAAAGAAGGAGTGGGGCATCGGAAAGGAGATACTCGTATCCCAAAAGAAGATCCTGTCGTTTCCATAGAAACGTTACTCGATTTAAAAGGAGATGTCATAGAAGACATAGTAATTCATGGCGACGCAATTTCAGTGTTAATTCGCGAGTGTGAGGGAACAAGGGACGCAGAAAAGAAGGAATAGTGCATCGGAAAGGAGATACTCGTATCCCAAAAGAAAATCCTGTCGTTTCCATAGAAACGTTACTCGATTTAAAAGGAGATGTCATAGAAGACATAGTATTTCATAGCGAAGCAATTTCTGTGTCAATTCGCGAGTGTGAGGGATCAGGGGATGCATTGCAGAAGGAATAGTGCATCGGAAAGGAGATACTCGTATCCCAAAAGAAAATCCAGTTGTTTCCATAGAAACTTTACTCGATGTAGAAGGAGATGTCATAGAACACATAGTATTTCATGGCGACGCAATTTCTGTGTTAATTCGCCAGTGTGTGGGATCA
Source organism: Schistocerca serialis cubense (assembly GCF_023864345.2). NCBI lineage: Eukaryota > Metazoa > Arthropoda > Insecta > Orthoptera > Acrididae > Schistocerca > Schistocerca serialis. The sequence goes on along the minus strand of NW_026047699.1, from coordinate 470,556 downwards.
GGGGATGCATTACAGAAGGAATAGTGCATCGGAAAGGAGATACTCGTATCCCAAAAGAAGATCCTGTCGTTTCCATAGAAACGTTACTCGATTTAAAAGGAGATGTCATAGAAGACATAGTATTTCATGGGGACGCAATTTCTGTGTTAATTCGCAAGTGTGAGGGATCAGGGGGTGCATTAAAGAAGGAGTGGGGCATCGGAAAGGAGATACTCGTATCCCAAAAGAAGATCCTGTCGTTTCCATAGAAACGTTACTCTATTTAAAAGGAGATGTCATAGAAGACATAGTATTTCATGGCGACGCAATTTCAGTCTTAATTCGCGAGTGTGAGGGAACAAGGGACGCAGAAAAGAAGGAATAGTGCATCGGAAAGGAGATACTCGTATCCCAAAAGAAAATCCTGTTGTTTCCATAGAAACGTTACTCGATTTAACAGGAGACCTCATAGAAGACATAGTATTTCATAGCGACGCAATTTCTGTGTTAATTCGCCAGTGTGAGGGATCAGGGGATGCATTACAGAAGGAATAGTGCATCGGAAAGGAGATACTCGTATCCCAAAAGAAGATCCTGTCGTTTCCATAGAAACGTTACTCGATTTAAAAGGAGATGTCATAGAAGACATAGTATTTCATGGCGACGCAATTTCTGTGTTAATTCGCGAGTGTGAGGGAACAAGGGACGCAGAAAAGAAGGAATAGTGCATCATAAAGGAGTTACTCGTATCCCAAAAGAAAATCCAGTTGTTTCCATAGAAACGTCACTCGATGTAGAAGGAGATGTCATAGAACACATAGTATTTCATGGCGACGCAATTTCTGTTTTAATTCGCCAGTGTGAGGGAGCGAGGGATGCAGAAAAGAAGGAATAGTGCCTCGGAAATGGGATACTCGTATCCCAAAAGAAAATCCTGTCGTTTCCATAGAAACGTTACTCGATTTAAAAGGAGATGTCATAGAAGACATAGTAATTCATGGCGACGCAATGTCTGTGTTAATTCGCCAGTGTCAGGGTGCGAGGGATGCAGAAAAGAAGGAATAGTGCATCGGAAAGGAGATACTCGTATCCCAAAAGAAAATCCTGTCGTTTCCATAGAAACGTTACTCGATTTAAAAGGAGATGTCATAGAAGACATAGTAATTCATGGCGACGCAATTTCTGTGTTAATTCGCGAGTGTGAGGGAGCGAGGGACGCAGAAAAGAAGGAATAGTGCATCGGAAAGGAGATACTCGTATCCCATAAGAGAATCCTTTCGTTTCCATAGAAACGTTACTCGATTTAAAAGGAGATGTCATAGAAGACATAGTAATTCATGGCGACGCCATTTCTGTGTTAATTCGCCAGTGTGAGGGAGCGAGGGATGCAGAAAAGAAGGAATAGTGCATCGGAAAGGAGATACTCGTATCCCAAAAGAAAATCCTGTCGTTTACATAGAAATGTTACTCGATTTAAAAGGAGATGTCATAGAAGACATAGTAATTCATGGCGACGCAATGTCTGTGTTAATTAGCCAGTGTGAGGGAGCGAGGGATGCAGAAAAGAAGAAATAGTGCATCGGAAATGGGATACTCGTATCCCAATAGAAAATCCTGTCGTTTCCATAGAAACGTTACTCGATTTAAAAGGAGATGTCATAGAAGACATAGTATTTCATGGGGACGCAATTTCTGTGTTAATTCGCAAGTGTGAGGGATCAGGGGGTGCATTAAAGAAGGAGTGGGGCATCGGAAAGGAGATACTCGTATCCCAAAAGAAGATCCTGTCGTTTCCATAGAAACGTTACTCTATTTAAAAGGAGATGTCATAGAAGACATAGTATTTCATGGCGACGCAATTTCAGTCTTAATTCGCGAGTGTGAGGGAACAAGGGACGCAGAAAAGAAGGAATAGTGCATCGGAAAGGAGATACTCGTATCCCAAAAGAAAATCCTGTTGTTTCCATAGAAACGTTACTCGATTTAACAGGAGACCTCATAGAAGACATAGTATTTCATAGCGACGCAATTTCTGTGTTAATTCGCCAGTGTGAGGGATCAGGGGATGCATTACAGAAGGAATAGTGCATCGGAAAGGAGATACTCGTATCCCAAAAGAAGATCCTGTCGTTTCCATAGAAACGTTACTCGATTTAAAAGGAGATGTCATAGAAGACATAGTATTTCATGGCGACGCAATTTCTGTGTTAATTCGCGAGTGTGAGGGAACAAGGGACGCAGAAAAGAAGGAATAGTGCACCATAAAGGAGTTACTCGTATCCCAAAAGAAAATCCAGTTGTTTCCATAGAAACGTCACTCGATGTAGAAGGAGATGTCATAGAACACATAGTATTTCATGGCGACGCAATTTCTGTTTTAATTCGCCAGTGTGAGGGAGCGAGGGATGCAGAAAAGAAGGAATAGTGCCTCGGAAATGGGATACTCGTATCCCAAAAGAAAATCCTGTCGTTTCCATAGAAACGTTACTCGATTTAAAAGGAGATGTCATAGAAGACATAGTAATTCATGGCGACGCAATGTCTGTGTTAATTCGCCAGTGTCAGGGTGCGAGGGATGCAGAAAAGAAGGAATAGTGCATCGGAAAGGAGATACTCGTATCCCAAAAGAAAATCCTGTCGTTTCCATAGAAACGTTACTCGATTTAAAAGGAGATGTCATAGAAGACATAGTAATTCATGGCGACGCAATTTCTGTGTTAATTCGCGAGTGTGAGGGAGCGAGGGACGCAGAAAAGAAGGAATAGTGCATCGGAAAGGAGATACTCGTATCCCATAAGAGAATCCTTTCGTTTCCATAGAAACGTTACTCGATTTAAAAGGAGATGTCATAGAAGACATAGTAATTCATGGCGACGCCATTTCTGTGTTAATTCGCCAGTCTTAGGGAGCGAGGGATGCAGAAAAGAAGGAATAGTGCATCGGAAAGGAGATACTCGTATCCCAAAAGAAAATCCTGTCGTTTACATAGAAATGTTACTCGATTTAAAAGGAGATGTCATAGAAGACATAGTAATTCATGGCGACGCAATGTCTGTGTTAATTAGCCAGTGTGAGGGAGCGAGGGATGCAGAAAAGAAGAAATAGTGCATCGGAAATGGGATACTCGTATCCCAATAGAAAATCCTGTCGTTTCCATAGAAACGTTACTCGATTTAAAAGGAGATGTCATAGAAGACATAGTAATTCATGGCGACGCAATGTCTGTGTTAATTCGCCAGTGTGAGGGATCAGGGGATGCATTAAAGAACGAATAGTGCATCGGAAAGGAGATACTCGTATCCCAAAAGAAGATCCTGTCGTTTCCATAGACACGTTACTCTATTTAAAAGGAGATGTCATAGAAGACATAGTATTTCATGGCGACGCAATTTCAGTCTTAATTCGCGAGTGTGAGGGAACAAGGGACGCAGAAAAGAAGGAAAAGTGCATCGGAAAGGAGATACTCGTATCCCAAAAGAAAATCCCGTCGTTTCCATAGAAACGTTACTCGATTTAAAAGGAGATGTCATGGAAGACATAGTGTTTCATGGCGACGCAATTTCTGTGTTTATTCGCCAGTGTGAGGGATCAGGGGATGCATTAAAGAAGGAATTGTGCATCGGAAAGGAGATACTCGTATCCCAAAAGAAGATCCGGTCGTTTCCATAGAAACGTTACTCGATTTAAAAGGAGATGTCACAGAAGACATAGTATTTCATGGCGACGCAATTTCTGTGTTAATACGCGAGTGTGAGGGAGCGAGGGACGCAGAAAAGAAGGAATAGTGCATCGGAAAGGAGATACTCGTATCCGAAAAGAAAATCCTGTCGTTTACATAGAAATGTTACTCGATTTAAAACGAGATGTCATAGAAGACATAGTAATTCATGGCGACGCAATGTCTGTGTTAATTCGCCAGTGTGAGGGAGCGAGGGATGCAGAAAAGAAGAAATAGTGCATCGGAAATGGGATACTCGTATCCCAAAAGAAAATCCTGTCGTTTCCATAGAAACGTTACTCGATATAAAAGGAGATGTCATAGAAGACATAGTAATTCATGGCGACGCAATGTCTGTGTTAATTCGCCAGTGTGAGGGAGCGAGGGATCCAGAAAAGAAGGAATAGTGCATCGGAAAGGAGATACTCGTATCCCAAAAGAAAATCCTGTCGTTTACATAGAAATGTTACTCGATTTAAAAGGAGATGTCATAGAAGACATAGTAATTCATGGCGACGCCATTTCTGTGTTAATTCGCCAGTGTGAGGGAGCGAGGGATGCAGAAAAGAAGAAATAGTGCATCGGAAATGGGATACTCGTATCCCAAAAGAAAATCCTGTCGTTTCATAGAAACGTTACTCGATTTAAAAGGAAATGTCATAGAAGACATAGTAATTCATGGCGACGCAATGTCTGTGTTAATTCGCCAGTGTGAGGGATCAGGGGAAGCATTAAAGAAGGAATAGTGCATCGGAAAGGAGATACTCGTATCCCAAAAGAAGATCCTGTCGTTTCCATAGAAACGTTACTCTATTTAAAAGGAGATGTCGTAGAAGACATAGTATTTCATGGCGACGCAATTTCAGTCTTAATTCGCGAGTGTGAGGGAACAAGGGACGCAGAAAAGAAGGAAAAGGGCATCGAAAAGGAGATACTCGTATCCCAAAAGAAAATCCTGTCGTTTCCATAGAAATGTTACTCGATTTAAAAGGAGATGTCATGGAAGACATAGTATTTCATGGCGACGCAATTTCTGTGTTAATTCGCGAGTGTGAGGGAACAAGGGACGCAGAAAAGAACGAATAGTGCATCATAAAGGAGTTACTCGTATCCCAAAAGAAAATCCAGTTGTTTCCATAGAAACGTCACTCGATGTAGAAGGAGATGTCATAGAACACATAGTATTTCATGGCGACGCAATTTCTGTGTTAATTCGCCAGTGTGAGGGAGCGAGGGATGCAGAAAAGAAGGAATAGTGCCTCGGAAATGGGATACTCGTATCCCAAAAGAAAATCCTGTCGCTTCCATAGAAACGTTACTAGATTTAAAATGAGATGTCATAGAAGACATAGTAATTCATGGCGACGCAATGTCTGTGTTAATTCGCCAGTGTGAGGGAGCGAGGGATGCAGAAAAGAAGAAATAGTGCATCGGAAATGGGATACTCGTATCCCAAAAGAAAATCCTGTCGTTTCCATAGAAACGTTACTCGATATAAAAGGAGATGTCATAGAAGACATAGTAATTCATGGCGACGCAATGTCTGTGTTAATTCGCCAGTGTGAGGGAGCGAGGGATCCAGAAAAGAAGGAATAGTGCATCGGAAAGGAGATACTCGTATCCCAAAAGAAAATCCTGTCGTTTACATAGAAATGTTACTCGATTTAAAAGGAGATGTCATAGAAGACATAGTAATTCATGGCGACGCCATTTCTGTGTTAATTCGCCAGTGTGAGGGAGCGAGGGATGCAGAAAAGAAGAAATAGTGCATCGGAAATGGGATACTCGTATCCCAAAAGAAAATCCTGTCGTTTCCATAGAAACGTTACTCGATTTAAAAGGAGATGTCATAGAAGACATAGTAATTCATGGCGACGCAATGTCTGTGTTAATTCGCCAGTGTGAGGGATCAGAGGAAGCATTAAAGAAGGAATAGTGCATCGGAAAGGAGATACTCGTATCCCAAAAGAAGATCCTGTCGTTTCCATAGAAACGTTACTCTATTTAAAAGGAGATGTCATAGAAGACATAGTATTTCGTGGCGACGCAATATCAGTCTTAATTCGCGAGTGTGAGGGAACAAGGGACGCAGAAAAGAAGGAAAAGTGCATCGGAAAGGAGATACTCGTATCCCAAAAGAAAATCCTGTCGTTTCCATAGAAACGTTACTCGATTTAAAAGGAGATGTCATGAAAGACATAGTGTTTCATGGCGACGCAATTTCTGTGTTTATTCGCCAGTGTGAGGGATCAGGGGATGCATTAAAGAAGGAATTGTGCATTGGAAAGGAGATAGTCGTATCCCAAAAGAAGATCCGGTCGTTTCCATAGAAACGTTACTCGATTTAAAAGGAGATGTCACAGAAGACATAGTATTTCATGGCGACGCAATTTCTGTGTTAATACGCGAGTGTGAGGGAGCGAGGGACGCAGAAAAGAAGGAATAGTGCATCGGAAAGGAGATACTCGTATCCCAAAAGAAAATCCTGTCGTTTACATAGAAATGTTACTCGATTTAAAAGGAGATGTCATAGAAGACATAGTAATTCATGGCGACGCAATGTCTGTGTTAATTCGCCAGTGTGAGGGAGCGAGGGATGCAGAAAAGAAGAAATAGTGCATCGGAAATGGGATACTCGTATCCCAAAAGAAAATCCTGTCGTTTCCATAGAAACGTTACTCGATATAAAAGGAGATGTCATAGAAGACATAGTAATTCATGGCGACGCAATGTCTGTGTTAATTCGCCAGTGTGAGGGAGCGAGGGATCCAGAAAAGAAGGAATAGTGCATCGGAAAGGAGATACTCGTATCCCAAAAGAAAATCCTGTCGTTTACATAGAAATGTTACTCGATTTAAAAGGAGATGTCATAGAAGACATAGTAATTCATGGCGACGCCATTTCTGTGTTAATTCGCCAGTGTGAGGGAGCGAGGGATGCAGAAAAGAAGAAATAGTGCATCGGAAATGGGATACTCGTATCCCAAAAGAAAATCCTGTCGTTTCCATAGAAACGTTACTCGATTTAAAAGGAGATGTCATAGAAGACATAGTAATTCATGGCGACGCAATGTCTGTGTTAATTCGCCAGTGTGAGGGATCAGAGGAAGCATTAAAGAAGGAATAGTGTATCGGAAAGGAGATACTCGTATCCCAAAAGAAGATCCTGTCGTTTCCATAGAAACGTTACTCTATTTAAAAGGAGATGTCATAGAAGACATAGTATTTCATGGCGACGCAATATCAGTCTTAATTCGCGAGTGTGAGGGAACAAGGGACGCAGAAAAGAAGGAAAAGTGCATCGGAAAGGAGATACTCGTATCCCAAAAGAAAATCCTGTCGTTTCCATAGAAACGTTACTCGATTTAAAAGGAGATGTCATGGAAGACATAGTGTTTCATGGCGACGCAATTTCTGTGTTTATTCGCCAGTGTGAGGGATCAGGGGATGCATTAAAGAAGGAATTGTGCATTGGAAAGGAGATAGTCGTATCCCAAAAGAAGATCCGGTCGTTTCCATAGAAACGTTACTCGATTTAAAAGGAGATGTCACAGAAGACATAGTATTTCATGGCGACGCAATTTCTGTGTTAATACGCGAGTGTGAGGGAGCGAGGGACGCAGAAAAGAAGGAATAGTGCATCGGAAAGGAGATACTCGTATCCCAAAAGAAAATCCTGTCGTTTACATAGAAATGTTACTCGATTTAAAAGGAGATATCATAGAAGACATAGTAATTCATGGCGACGCAATGTCTGTGTTAATTCGCCAGTGTGAGGGAGCGAGGGATGCAGAAAAGAAGAAATAGTGCATCGGAAATGGGATACTCGTATCCCAAAAGAAAATCCTGTCGTTTCCATAGAAACGTTACTCGATATAAAAGGAGATGTCATAGAAGACATAGTAATTCATGGCGACGCAATGTCTGTGTTAATTCGCCAGTGTGAGGGAGCGAGGGATCCAGAAAAGAAGGAATAGTGCATCGGAAAGGAGATACTCGTATCCCAAAAGAAAATCCTGTCGTTTACATAGAAATGTTACTCGATTTAAAAGGAGATGTCATAGAAGACATAGTAATTCATGGCGACGCCATTTCTGTGTTAATTCGCCAGTGTGAGGGAGCGAGGGATGCAGAAAAGAAGAAATAGTGCATCGGAAATGGGATACTCGTATCCCAAAAGAAAATCCTGTCGTTTCCATAGAAACGTTACTCGATTTAAAAGGAGATGTCATAGAAGACATAGTAATTCATGGCGACGCAATGTCTGTGTTAATTCGCCAGTGTGAGGGATCAGGGGAAGCATTAAAGAAGGAATAGTGCATCGGAAAGGAGATACTCGTATCCCAAAAGAAGATCCTGTCGTTTCCATAGAAACGTTACTCTATTTAAAAGGAGATGTCGTAGAAGACATAGTATTTCATGGCGACGCAATTTCAGTCTTAATTCGCGAGTGTGAGGGAACAAGGGACGCAGAAAAGAAGGAAAAGTGCATCGGAAAGGAGATACTCGTATCCCAAAGGAAAATCCTGTCGTTTCTATAGAAACGTTACTCGATTTAAAAGGAGATGTCATGGAAGACATAGTGTTTCATGGCGACGCAATTTCTGTGTTTATTCGCCAGTGTGAGGGATCAGGGGATGCATTAAAGAAGGAATTGTGCATTGGAAAGGAGATAGTCGTATCCCAAAAGAAGATCCGGTCGTTTCCATAGAAACGTTACTCGATTTAAAAGGAGATGTCACTGAAGACATAGTATTTCATGGCGACGCAATTTCTGTGTTAATACGCGAGTGTGAGGGAGCGAGGGACGCAGAAAAGAAGGATTAGTGCATCGGAAAGGAGATACTCGTATCCCAAAAGAAAATCCTATCGTTTACATAGAAATGTTACTCGATTTAAAAGGAGATATCATAGAAGACATAGTAATTCATGGCGACGCAATGTCTGTGTTAATTCGCCAGTGTGAGGGAGCGAGGGATGCAGAAAAGAAGAAATAGTGCATCGGAAATGGGATACTCGTATCCCAAAAGAAAATCCTGTCGTTTACATAGAAATGTAACTCGATTTAAAAGGAGATGTCATAGAAGACATAGTAATTCATGGCGACGCCATTTCTGTGTTAATTCGCCAGTGTGAGGGAGCGAGGGATGCAGAAAAGAAGAAATAGTGCATCGGAAATGGGATACTCGTATCCCAAAAGAAAATCCTGTCGTTTCCATAGAAACGTTACTCGATTTAAAAGGAGATGTCATAGAAGACATAGTAATTCATGGCGACGCAATGTCTGTGTTAATTCGCCAGTGTGAGGGATCAGAGGAAGCATTAAAGAAGGAATAGTGCATCGGAAAGGAGATACTCGTATCCCAAAAGAAGATCCTGTCGTTTCCATAGAAACGTTACTCTATTTAAAAGGAGATGTCATAGAAGACATAGTATTTCATGGCGACGCAATATCAGTCTTAATTCGCGAGTGTGAGGGAACAAGGGACGCAGAAAAGAAGGAAAAGTGCATCGGAAAGGAGATACTCGTATCCCAAAAGAAAATCCTGTCGTTTCCATAGAAACGTTACTCGATTTAAAAGGAGATGTCATGGAAGACATAGTGTTTCATGGCGACGCAATTTCTGTGTTTATTCGCCAGTGTGAGGGATCAGGGGATGCATTAAAGAAGGAATTGTGCATTGGAAAGGAGATAGTCGTATCCCAAAAGAAGATCCGGTCGTTTCCATAGAAACGTTACTCGATTTAAAAGGAGATGTCACAGAAGACATAGTATTTCATGGCGACGCAATTTCTGTGTTAATACGCGAGTGTGAGGGAGCGAGGGACGCAGAAAAGAAGGAATAGTGCATCGGAAAGGAGATACTCGTATCCCAAAAGAAAATCCTGTCGTTTACATAGAAATGTTACTCGATTTAAAAGGAGATATCATAGAAGACATAGTAATTCATGGCGACGCAATGTCTGTGTTAATTCGCCAGTGTGAGGGAGCGAGGGATGCAGAAAAGAAGAAATAGTGCATCGGAAATGGGATACTCGTATCCCAAAAGAAAATCCTGTCGTTTCCATAGAAACGTTACTCGATATAAAAGGAGATGTCATAGAAGACATAGTAATTCATGGCGACGCAATGTCTGTGTTAATTCGCCAGTGTGAGGGAGCGAGGGATCCAGAAAAGAAGGAATAGTGCATCGGAAAGGAGATACTCGTATCCCAAAAGAAAATCCTGTCGTTTACATAGAAATGTTACTCGATTTAAAAGGAGATGTCATAGAAGACATAGTAATTCATGGCGACGCCATTTCTGTGTTAATTCGCCAGTGTGAGGGAGCGAGGGATGCAGAAAAGAAGAAATAGTGCATCGGAAATGGGATACTCGTATCCCAAAAGAAAATCCTGTCGTTTCCATAGAAACGTTACTCGATTTAAAAGGAGATGTCATAGAAGACATAGTAATTCATGGCGACGCAATGTCTGTGTTAATTCGCCAGTGTGAGGGATCAGGGGAAGCATTAAAGAAGGAATAGTGCATCGGAAAGGAGATACTCGTATCCCAAAAGAAGATCCTGTCGTTTCCATAGAAATGTTACTCTATTTAAAAGGAGATGTCGTAGAAGACATAGTATTTCATGGCGACGCAATTTCAGTCTTAATTCGCGAGTGTGAGGGAACAAGGGACGCAGAAAAGAAGGAAAAGTGCATCGGAAAGGAGATACTCGTATCCCAAAGGAAAATCCTGTCGTTTCCATAGAAACGTTACTCGATTTAAAAGGAGATGTCATGGAAGACATAGTGTTTCATGGCGACGCAATTTCTGTGTTTATTCGCCAGTGTGAGGGATCAGGGGATGCATTAAAGAAGGAATTGTGCATTGGAAAGGAGATAGTCGTATCCCAAAAGAAGATCCGGTCGTTTCCATAGAAACGTTACTCGATTTAAAAGGAGATGTCACTGAAGACATAGTATTTCATGGCGACGCAATTTCTGTGTTAATACGCGAGTGTGAGGGAGCGAGGGACGCAGAAAAGAAGGAATAGTGCATCGGAAAGGAGATACTCGTATCCCAAAAGAAAATCCTATCGTTTACATAGAAATGTTACTCGATTTAAAAGGAGATATCATAGAAGACATAGTAATTCATGGCGACGCAATGTCTGTGTTAATTCGCCAGTGTGAGGGAGCGAGGGATGCAGAAAAGAAGAAATAGTGCATCGGAAATGGGATACTCGTATCCCAAAAGAAAATCCTGTCGTTTCCATAGAAACGTTACTCGATATAAAAGGAGATGTCATAGAAGACATAGTAATTCATGGCGACGCAATGTCTGTGTTAATTCGCCAGTGTGAGGGAGCGAGGGATCCAGAAAAGAAGGAATAGTGCATCGGAAAGGAGATACTCGTATCCCAAAAGAAAATCCTGTCGTTTACATAGAAATGTTACTCGATTTAAAAGGAGATGTCATAGAAGACATAGTAATTCATGGCGACGCCATTTCTGTGTTAATTCGCCAGTGTGAGGGAGCGAGGGATGCAGAAAAGAAGAAATAGTGCATCGGAAATGGGATACTCGTATCCCAAAAGAAAATCCTGTCGTTTCCATAGAAACGTTACTCGATTTAAAAGGAGATGTCATAGAAGACATAGTAATTCATGGCGACGCAATGTCTGTGTTAATTCGCCAGTGTGAGGGATCAGGGGAAGCATTAAAGAAGGAATAGTGCATCGGAAAGGAGATACTCGTATCCCAAAAGAAGATCCTGTCGTTTCCATAGAAACGTTACTCTATTTAAAAGGAGATGTCGTAGAAGACATAGTATTTCATGGCGACGCAATTTCAGTCTTAATTCGCGAGTGTGAGGGAACAAGGGACGCAGAAAAGAAGGAAAAGTGCATCGGAAAGGAGATACTCGTATCCCAAAGGAAAATCCTGTCGTTTCCATAGAAACGTTACTCGATTTAAAAGGAGATGTCATGGAAGACATAGTGTTTCATGGCGACGCAATTTCTGTGTTTATTCGCCAGTGTGAGGGATCAGGGGATGCATTAAAGAAGGAATTGTGCATCGGAAAGGAGATACTCGTATCCCAAAAGAAGGTCCGGTCGTTTCCATAGAAACGTTACTCGATTTAAAAGGAGATGTCACAGAAGACATAGTATTTCATGGCGACGCAGTTTCTGTGTTAATTCGCGAGTGTGAGGGAGCGAGGGACGCAGAAAAGAAGGAATAGTGCATCGGAAAGGAGATACTCGTATCCCAAAAGAGAATCCTGTCGCTTCCATAGAAAAGTTACTCGATTTAAAAGGAGATGTCATAGAAGACATAGTATTTCATGGCGACACAATTTCTGTGTTAATTCGCCAGTGTGAGGGAGCGAGGGATGCAGAAAAGAAGAAATAGTGCATCGGAAATGGGATACTCGTATCCCAAAAGAAAATCCTGTCGTTTCCATAGAAACGTTACTCCATATAAAAGGAGATGTCATAGAAGACATAGTAATTCATGGCGACGCAATGTCTGTGTTAATTCGCTAGTGTGACGGAGCGAGGGATGCAGAAAAGAAGGAATAGTGCATCGGAAAGGAGATACTAGTATCCCAAAAGAAAATCCTGACGTTTCCATAGAAACGTTCGTCGATTTAAAAGGAGATGTCATAGAAGACATAGTAATTCATGGCGACGAATTTTCTGTGTTAATTCGCCAGTGTGAGTGGGCGAGGGATGCGGAAAACAAGGAATAGTGGATCCTAAAGGAGATACTCGTATCCCAAAATAAAATCCTGTCGTTTCCATAGAAACGTTACTCGATTTAAAAGGAGATGTCATAGAAGACATAGTAATTCACGGCGACGCAATGTCTGTGTTAATTCGCCAGTGTGAGGGAGCGAGGGATGCAGAAAAGAAGGAATAGTGCATCGGAAAGGAGATACTAGTATCCCAAAAGAAAATCCTGTCGTTTCCACAGAAACGTTGCTCGATTTAAAAGGAGAAGTCATAGAAGACATAGTAATTCATGGCGACGCATTTTCTGTGTTAATTCGCCAGTGTGAGAGAGCGAGGGATGCAGAAAACAAATAATAGTGGATCCTAATGGAGATACTCGTATCCCAAAATAAAATCCTGTCGTTTCCATAGAAACGTTACTCGATTTAAAAGGACATGTCATAGGAAACATAGTAATTCATGGCGACGCCATTTCTGTTATTATTCGCCAGTGTGAGGGAGTGAGGGATGCAGAAGAGAAGGGATAGTGCATCGGAAAGGAGATACTCGTATCCCAAAAGAAAATCCTGTCGTTTCCATAGAAACGTTACTCGATTGAAAGGAAGATATCATAGAAGACACAGTAATTCATGGCGACGCCATTTCTGTGTTAATTCGCCAGTGTGAGGGAGCGAGGGATGCAGAAAAGAAGGAATAGTGCATCGGAAAGGAGATACTCGTATCCGAAAAGAAAATCCTGTCGTTTCCATAGAAACGTTACTCGATTTAAAAGGAGATGTCATAGAAGACATAGTAATTAATGGCGACGTCAATTCTGTGTTAATTCGCCAGTGTGAGGGAGCGCGGGATGCAGAAAAGAAGGAATAGTTCATCGGAAAGGAGATACTCGTATCCGAAAAGAAAATCCTATCGTTTCCATAGAAACGTTACTCGATTTAAATGGAGATGTCATAGAAGACATAGTAATTTATGGCGACGCCTTTTCTGTGTTACTTCGCCAGTGTGAGGGATCGAGGGATGCAGAAAACAGGGAATAGTGCATCGGAAAGGAGATACTCGTGTCCAAAAAGAAAATCCTATCGTTTCCATAGAAACGTTACTCGATTTAAAAGGGGATGTCATAGAAGACATAGTAATTCATTGCGACGCAATTTCTGTGTTAATTCGCCAGTGTGAGGGAGCGAGGGATGCAGAAAACAAGGAATAGTGGATCCTAAAGGAGATACTCGTATTCCAAAAGAAAATCCTGTCGTTTCCATAGAAACGTTACTCGTTTTAAAAGGAGATGTCATAGAAGACATAGTAATTCATGGCGACGCCATTTCTGTGTTAATTCGCCAGTGTGAGGGAGCGAGGGATGCAGAAAACAAGGAATAGTGCATCGTAAAGGAGATACTCGTATTCCAAAAGAAACTCCTGTTGTTTCCATAGAAACGTTACTCGTTTTAAAAGGAGATGTCATAGAAGACATAGTAATTCATGGCGACGCAATTTGTGTGTTAATTCGCCAGTGTGAGGGAGCGAGGGATGCAGAAAAGAAGGAATAGTGCATCGGAAAGGAGATACTCGTATCCCAAAAGAAAATCCTGTCGTTTGCATAGAAACGTTACTCGATTTAAAAGGAGATGTCATAGAAGACATAGTAATTCATGGCGACGCATTTTCTGTGTTAATTCGCCAGTGTGAGGGAGCGAGGGATGCAGAAAACAAGGAATTGTGGATCCTAAAGGAGTTACTCGTATCCTAAAATAAAATCCTGTCGTTTCCATAGAAACGTTACTCGATTTAAAAGGAGATGTCATAGAAGACATAGTAATTCATGGCGACGCAATGTCTGTGTTAATTCGCCAATGTGAGGGAGCGAGGGATGCAGAAAAGAAGGAATATTGCATCGGAAGGGAGATACTAGTATTCCAAAAGAAAATCCTGTCGTTTCCATAGAAACGTTACTCGATTTAAAAGGAGATGTCATAGAAGACATAGTAATTCATGACGACGCATTTTCTGTGTTAATTCGCCAGTGTGAGGGAGCGAGGGATGCAGAAAACAAGGAATAGTGGATCCTAAAGGAGATACTCGTGTCCCAAAATGAAATCCTGTCGTTTCCATAGAAACGTTACTCAATTTAAAAGGACATGTCATAGAATACATAGTAATTCATGGCGACGCCATTTCTGTTAATATTCGCCAGTGTGAGGGAGCGAGGGATGCAGAAAAGAAGGGATAGTGCATCGGAAAGGAGATACTCGTATCCCAAAAGAAAATCCTGTCGTTTCCATAGAAACGTTACTCGATTTAAAAGGAGATGTCATAGAAAACATAGTAATTCATGGCGACGCCATTTCTGTGTTAATTCGCCAGTATGAGGGAGCGAGGGATGCAGGTAAGAAGGAATAGTGCATCGGAAAGGAGATACTCGTATCCCAAAAGAAAATCCTGTCGTTTCCATAGAAACGTTACTCGATTTAAAAGGAGATGTCATAGAAGACATAGTAATTCATGGCGACGCCATTTCTGTGTTAATTCGCCAGTGTGAGGGAGCGGGGGATACAGAGAAGAAGGAATAGTGCATCGCAAAGGAGATACTCGTATCCCAAAACAAAATCCTTTCGTTTCCATGGAAACGTTACTCGATTGAAAAGGAGATGTCGTAGAAGACATAGTAATTTATGGCGAAGCCATTTCTGTGTTAATTCGCCAGTGTAAAGGAGAGAGGGATGCAGAAAAGAAGGAATAGTGCATCGGAAAGGAGATACTCGTATCCCAAAAGAAAATCCTGTCGTTTCCATAGAAACGTTACTCGATTTAAAAGGAGATGTCATAGAAAACATAGTAATTCATGGCGACGCCATTTCTGTGTTAATTCGCCAGTGTGAGGGAGCGAGGTATGCAGAAAAGAAGGAATAGTGCATCGGGAATGAGATACTCGTATCCCAAAAGAAAATCCTGTCGTTTCCATAGAAACGTTACTCGATTTAAAAGGAGATGTCATGGAAGACATAGTAATTCATGGCGACGCAATGTCTGTGTTAATTCGCCAGTGTGAGGGAGCGAGGGATGCAGAAAAGAAGGAATAGTGCATCGGAAAGGAGATACTAGTATCCCAAAAGAACATCCTGACGTTTCCATAGAAACGTTACTCGATTTAAAAGGACATGTCATAGAAGACATAGTAATTCATGGCGACGCATTTTCTGTGTTAATTCGCCAGTGTGAGGGGGCGAGGGATGCGGAAAACAAGGAATAGTGGATCCTAAAGGAGATACCCGTATCCCAAAATTAAAGCCTGTCGTTTCCATAGAAACGTTACTCGATTCAAAAGGAGATGTCATAGAAGACATAGTAATTCACGGCGACGCAATGTCTGTGTTAATTCGCCAGTGTGAGGGAGCGAGGGATGCAGAAAAGAAGGAATAGTGCATCGGAAAGGAGATACTAGTATCCCAAAAGAAAATCCTGTCGTTTCCACAGAAACGTTACTCGATTTAAAAGGAGAAGTCTTAGAAGACATAGTAATTCATGGCGACGCAATTTCTGTGTTAATTCGCCAGTGTGAGGGAGCGAGGGATGCAGAAAACAAGGAATAGTGCATCGTAAAGGAGATACTCGTATTCCAAAAGAAAATCCTGTCGTTTCCATAGAAACGTTACTCGTTTTAAAAGGAGATGTCATAGAAGACACAGTAATTCATGGCGACGCAATTTGTGTGTTAATTCGCCAGTGTGAGGGAGCGAGGGATGCAGAAAAGAAGGAATAGTGCATCGGAAAGGAGATTCTCGTATCCGAAAAGAAAATCCTGTCGTTTCCATAGAAACGTTACTCGATTTAAAAGGAGATGTCATAGAAGACATAGTAATTCATGGCGACCCAATTTCTGTGTTAATTCGCCAGTGTGAGGGAGCGAGGGATGCAGAAAAGAAGGAATAGTGCATCGGAAAGGAGATACTCGTATCCCAAAAGAAAATCCTGTCGTTTGCACAGAAACGTTACTCGATTTAAAAGGAGATGTCATAGAAGACATAGTAATTCATGGCGACGCATTTTCTGTGTTAATTCGCCAGTGTGAGGGAGCGAGGGATGCAGAAAACAAGGAATTGTGGATCCTAAAGGAGATACTCGTATCCTAAAATAAAATCATGTCGTTTCCATAGAAACGTTACTCGATTTAAAAGGAGATGTCATAGAAGACCTAGTAATTCATGGCGACGCAATGTCTGTGTTAATTCGCCAGTGTGAGGGAGCGAGGGATGCAGAAAAGAAGGAATATTGCATCGGAAGGGAGATACTAGTATCCCAAAAGAAAATCCTGTCGTTTCCATAGAAACGTTACTCGATTTAAAAGGAGATGTCATAGAAGACATAGTAATTCATGGCGACGCATTTTCTGTGTTAATTCGCCAGTGTGAGGGAGCGAGGGATGCAGAAAACAAGGAATAGTGGATCCTAAAGGAGATACTCGTATCCCAAAATGAAATCCTGTCGTTTCCATAGAAACGTTACTCGATTTAAAAGGACATGTCATAGAAGACATAGTAATTCAAGGCGACGCCATTTCTGTTAATATTCGCCAGTGTGAGGTAGCGATGGATGCAGAAAAGAAGGGATAGTGCATCGGAAAAAAGATACTCGTATCCCAAAAGAAAATCCTTTCGTTTCCATAGAAACGTTACTCGATTTAAAAGGAGATGTCATAGAAGACATAGTAATTCATGGCGACGCCATTTCTGTGTTAATTCGCCATTGTGAGGGGCGAGGGATGCAGAAAAAAAGGAATAGTGCATCGGAAAGGAGATACTCGTATCCCAGAAGAAAATCCTGTCGTTTCCATAGAAACGTTACTCGATTTAAAAGGAGATGTCATAGAAGACATAGTAATTCATGGCGACGCCATTTCTGCGTTAATTCGCCAGTGTGAGGGAGCGAGGGATGCAGATAAGAAGGAATAGTGCATCGGAAAGGAGATACTCGTATCCCAAAGGAAAATCCTGTCGTTTCCATAGAAACGTTACTCGATTTAAAAGGAGATGTCATGGAAGACATAGTGTTTCATGGCGACGCAATTTCTGTGTTTATTCGCCAGTGTGAGGGATCAGGGGATGCATTAAAGAAGGAATTGTGCATTGGAAAGGAGATAGTCGTATCCCAAAAGAAGATCCGGTCGTTTCCATAGAAACGTTACTCGATTTAAAAGGAGATGTCACTGAAGACATAGTATTTCATGGCGACGCAATTTCTGTGTTAATACGCGAGTGTGAGGGAGCGAGGGACGCAGAAAAGAAGGAATAGTGCATCGGAAAGGAGATACTCGTATCCCAAAAGAAAATCCTATCGTTTACATAGAAATGTTACTCGATTTAAAAGGAGATATCATAGAAGACATAGTAATTCATGGCGACGCAATGTCTGTGTTAATTCGCCAGTGTGAGGGAGCGAGGGATGCAGAAAAGAAGAAATAGTGCATCGGAAATGGGATACTCGTATCCCAAAAGAAAATCCTGTCGTTTCCATAGAAACGTTACTCGATATCAAAGGAGATGTCATAGAAGACATAGTAATTCATGGCGACGCAATGTCTGTGTTAATTCGCCAGTGTGAGGGAGCGAGGGATCCAGAAAAGAAGGAATAGTGCATCGGAAAGGAGATACTCGTATCCCAAAAGAAAATCCTGTCGTTTACATAGAAATGTTACTCGATTTAAAAGGAGATGTCATAGAAGACATAGTAATTCATGGCGACGCCATTTCTGTGTTAATTCGCCAGTGTGAGGGAGCGAGGGATGCAGAAAAGAAGAAATAGTGCATCGGAAATGGGATACTCGTATCCCAAAAGAAAATCCTGTCGTTTCCATAGAAACGTTACTCGATTTAAAAGGAGATGTCATAGAAGACATAGTAATTCATGGCGACGCAATGTCTGTGTTAATTCGCCAGTGTGAGGGATCAGGGGAAGCATTAAAGAAGGAATAGTGCATCGGAAAGGAGATACTCGTATCCCAAAAGAAGATCCTGTCGTTTCCATAGAAACGTTACTCTATTTAAAAGGAGATGTCGTAGAAGACATAGTATTTCATGGCGACGCAATTTCAGTCTTAATTCGCGAGTGTGAGGGAACAAGGGACGCAGAAAAGAAGGAAAAGTGCATCGGAAAGGAGATACTCGTATCCCAAAGGAAAATCCTGTCGTTTCCATAGAAACGTTACTCGATTTAAAAGGAGATGTCATGGAAGACATAGTGTTTCATGGCGACGCAATTTCTGTGTTTATTCGCCAGTGTGAGGGATCAGGGGATGCATTAAAGAAGGAATTGTGCATCGGAAAGGAGATACTCGTATCCCAAAAGAAGGTCCGGTCGTTTCCATAGAAACGTTACTCGATTTAAAAGGAGATGTCACAGAAGACATAGTATTTCATGGCGACGCAGTTTCTGTGTTAATTCGCGAGTGTGAGGGAGCGAGGGACGCAGAAAAGAAGGAATAGTGCATCGGAAAGGAGATACTCGTATCCCAAAAGAGAATCCTGTCGCTTCCATAGAAAAGTTACTCGATTTAAAAGGAGATGTCATAGAAGACATAGTATTTCATGGCGACACAATTTCTGTGTTAATTCGCCAGTGTGAGGGAGCGAGGGATGCAGAAAAGAAGAAATAGTGCATCGGAAATGGGATACTCGTATCCCAAAATAAAATCCTGTCGTTTCCATAGAAACGTTACTCGATTTAAAAGGAGATGTCATAGAAGACATAGTAATTCACGGCGACGCAATGTCTGTGTTAATTCGCCAGTGTGAGGGAGCGAGGGATGCAGAAAAGAAGGAATAGTGCATCGGAAAGGAGATACTAGTATCCCAAAAGAAAATCCTGTCGTTTCCACAGAAACGTTGCTCGATTTAAAAGGAGAAGTCATAGAAGACATAGTAATTCATGGCGACGCATTTTCTGTGTTAATTCGCCAGTGTGAGAGAGCGAGGGATGCAGAAAACAAATAATAGTGGATCCTAATGGAGATACTCGTATCCCAAAATAAAATCCTGTCGTTTCCATAGAAACGTTACTCGATTTAAA
This sequence comes from Schistocerca serialis cubense, assembly GCF_023864345.2. Classification (NCBI taxonomy): domain Eukaryota; kingdom Metazoa; phylum Arthropoda; class Insecta; order Orthoptera; family Acrididae; genus Schistocerca; species Schistocerca serialis. The sequence continues at coordinate 451,081 of NW_026047699.1, read as the reverse complement.
AGGACATGTCATAGGAAACATAGTAATTCATGGCGACGCCATTTCTGTTATTATTCGCCAGTGTGAGGGAGTGAGGGATGCAGAAGAGAAGGGATAGTGCATCGGAAAGGAGATACTCGTATCCCAAAAGAAAATCCTGTCGTTTCCATAGAAACGTTACTCGATTGAAAGGAAGATATCATAGAAGACACAGTAATTCATGGCGACGCCATTTCTGTGTTAATTCGCCAGTGTGAGGGAGCGAGGGATGCAGAAAAGAAGGAATAGTGCATCGGAAAGGAGATACTCGTATCCGAAAAGAAAATCCTGTCGTTTCCATAGAAACGTTACTCGATTTAAAAGGAGATGTCATAGAAGACATAGTAATTAATGGCGACGTCAATTCTGTGTTAATTCGCCAGTGTGAGGGAGCGCGGGATGCAGAAAAGAAGGAATAGTTCATCGGAAAGGAGATACTCGTATCCGAAAAGAAAATCCTATCGTTTCCATAGAAACGTTACTCGATTTAAATGGAGATGTCATAGAAGACATAGTAATTTATGGCGACGCCTTTTCTGTGTTACTTCGCCAGTGTGAGGGATCGAGGGATGCAGAAAACAGGGAATAGTGCATCGGAAAGGAGATACTCGTGTCCAAAAAGAAAATCCTATCGTTTCCATAGAAACGTTACTCGATTTAAAAGGGGATGTCATAGAAGACATAGTAATTCATTGCGACGCAATTTCTGTGTTAATTCGCCAGTGTGAGGGAGCGAGGGATGCAGAAAACAAGGAATAGTGGATCCTAAAGGAGATACTCGTATTCCAAAAGAAAATCCTGTCGTTTCCATAGAAACGTTACTCGTTTTAAAAGGAGATGTCATAGAAGACATAGTAATTCATGGCGACGCCATTTCTGTGTTAATTCGCCAGTGTGAGGGAGCGAGGGATGCAGAAAACAAGGAATAGTGCATCGTAAAGGAGATACTCGTATTCCAAAAGAAACTCCTGTTGTTTCCATAGAAACGTTACTCGTTTTAAAAGGAGATGTCATAGAAGACATAGTAATTCATGGCGACGCAATTTGTGTGTTAATTCGCCAGTGTGAGGGAGCGAGGGATGCAGAAAAGAAGGAATAGTGCATCGGAAAGGAGATACTCGTATCCCAAAAGAAAATCGTGTCGTTTGCATAGAAACGTTACTCGATTTAAAAGGAGATGTCATAGAAGACATAGTAATTCATGGCGACGCATTTTCTGTGTTAATTCGCCAGTGTGAGGGAGCGAGGGATGCAGAAAACAAGGAATTGTGGATCCTAAAGGAGTTACTCGTATCCTAAAATAAAATCCTGTCGTTTCCATAGAAACGTTACTCGATTTAAAAGGAGATGTCATAGAAGACATAGTAATTCATGGCGACGCAATGTCTGTGTTAATTCGCCAATGTGAGGGAGCGAGGGATGCAGAAAAGAAGGAATATTGCATCGGAAGGGAGATACTAGTATTCCAAAAGAAAATCCTGTCGTTTCCATAGAAACGTTACTCGATTTAAAAGGAGATGTCATAGAAGACATAGTAATTCATGACGACGCATTTTCTGTGTTAATTCGCCAGTGTGAGGGAGCGAGGGATGCAGAAAACAAGGAATAGTGGATCCTAAAGGAGATACTCGTGTCCCAAAATGAAATCCTGTCGTTTCCATAGAAACGTTACTCAATTTAAAAGGACATGTCATAGAATACATAGTAATTCATGGCGACGCCATTTCTGTTAATATTCGCCAGTGTGAGGGAGCGAGGGATGCAGAAAAGAAGGGATAGTGCATCGGAAAGGAGATACTCGTATCCCAAAAGAAAATCCTGTCGTTTCCATAGAAACGTTACTCGATTTAAAAGGAGATGTCATAGAAAACATAGTAATTCATGGCGACGCCATTTCTGTGTTAATTCGCCAGTATGAGGGAGCGAGGGATGCAGGTAAGAAGGAATAGTGCATCGGAAAGGAGATACTCGTATCCCAAAAGAAAATCCTGTCGTTTCCATAGAAACGTTACTCGATTTAAAAGGAGATGTCATAGAAGACATAGTAATTCATGGCGACGCCATTTCTGTGTTAATTCGCCAGTGTGAGGGAGCGGGGGATACAGAGAAGAAGGAATAGTGCATCGCAAAGGAGATACTCGTATCCCAAAACAAAATCCTTTCGTTTCCATGGAAACGTTACTCGATTGAAAAGGAGATGTCGTAGAAGACATAGTAATTTATGGCGAAGCCATTTCTGTGTTAATTCGCCAGTGTAAAGGAGAGAGGGATGCAGAAAAGAAGGAATAGTGCATCGGAAAGGAGATACTCGTATCCCAAAAGAAAATCCTGTCGTTTCCATAGAAACGTTACTCGATTTAAAAGGAGATGTCATAGAAAACATAGTAATTCATGGCGACGCCATTTCTGTGTTAATTCGCCAGTGTGAGGGAGCGAGGTATGCAGAAAAGAAGGAATAGTGCATCGGGAATGAGATACTCGTATCCCAAAAGAAAATCCTGTCGTTTCCATAGAAACGTTACTCGATTTAAAAGGAGATGTCATGGAAGACATAGTAATTCATGGCGACGCAATGTCTGTGTTAATTCGCCAGTGTGAGGGAGCGAGGGATGCAGAAAAGAAGGAATAGTGCATCGGAAAGGAGATACTAGTATCCCAAAAGAACATCCTGACGTTTCCATAGAAACGTTACTCGATTTAAAAGGACATGTCATAGAAGACATAGTAATTCATGGCGACGCATTTTCTGTGTTAATTCGCCAGTGTGAGGGGGCGAGGGATGCGGAAAACAAGGAATAGTGGATCCTAAAGGAGATACCCGTATCCCAAAATTAAAGCCTGTCGTTTCCATAGAAACGTTACTCGATTCAAAAGGAGATGTCATAGAAGACATAGTAATTCACGGCGACGCAATGTCTGTGTTAATTCGCCAGTGTGAGGGAGCGAGGGATGCAGAAAAGAAGGAATAGTGCATCGGAAAGGAGATACTAGTATCCCAAAAGAAAATCCTGTCGTTTCCACAGAAACGTTACTCGATTTAAAAGGAGAAGTCTTAGAAGACATAGTAATTCATGGCGACGCAATTTCTGTGTTAATTCGCCAGTGTGAGGGAGCGAGGGATGCAGAAAACAAGGAATAGTGCATCGTAAAGGAGATACTCGTATTCCAAAAGAAAATCCTGTCGTTTCCATAGAAACGTTACTCGTTTTAAAAGGAGATGTCATAGAAGACACAGTAATTCATGGCGACGCAATTTGTGTGTTAATTCGCCAGTGTGAGGGAGCGAGGGATGCAGAAAAGAAGGAATAGTGCATCGGAAAGGAGATTCTCGTATCCGAAAAGAAAATCCTGTCGTTTCCATAGAAACGTTACTCGATTTAAAAGGAGATGTCATAGAAGACATAGTAATTCATGGCGACCCAATTTCTGTGTTAATTCGCCAGTGTGAGGGAGCGAGGGATGCAGAAAAGAAGGAATAGTGCATCGGAAAGGAGATACTCGTATCCCAAAAGAAAATCCTGTCGTTTGCACAGAAACGTTACTCGATTTAAAAGGAGATGTCATAGAAGACATAGTAATTCATGGCGACGCATTTTCTGTGTTAATTCGCCAGTGTGAGGGAGCGAGGGATGCAGAAAACAAGGAATTGTGGATCCTAAAGGAGATACTCGTATCCTAAAATAAAATCATGTCGTTTCCATAGAAACGTTACTCGATTTAAAAGGAGATGTCATAGAAGACCTAGTAATTCATGGCGACGCAATGTCTGTGTTAATTCGCCAGTGTGAGGGAGCGAGGGATGCAGAAAAGAAGGAATATTGCATCGGAAGGGAGATACTAGTATCCCAAAAGAAAATCCTGTCGTTTCCATAGAAACGTTACTCGATTTAAAAGGAGATGTCATAGAAGACATAGTAATTCATGGCGACGCATTTTCTGTGTTAATTCGCCAGTGTGAGGGAGCGAGGGATGCAGAAAACAAGGAATAGTGGATCCTAAAGGAGATACTCGTATCCCAAAATGAAATCCTGTCGTTTCCATAGAAACGTTACTCGATTTAAAAGGACATGTCATAGAAGACATAGTAATTCAAGGCGACGCCATTTCTGTTAATATTCGCCAGTGTGAGGTAGCGATGGATGCAGAAAAGAAGGGATAGTGCATCGGAAAAAAGATACTCGTATCCCAAAAGAAAATCCTTTCGTTTCCATAGAAACGTTACTCGATTTAAAAGGAGATGTCATAGAAGACATAGTAATTCATGGCGACGCCATTTCTGTGTTAATTCGCCATTGTGAGGGGCGAGGGATGCAGAAAAAAAGGAATAGTGCATCGGAAAGGAGATACTCGTATCCCAGAAGAAAATCCTGTCGTTTCCATAGAAACGTTACTCGATTTAAAAGGAGATGTCATAGAAGACATAGTAATTCATGGCGACGCCATTTCTGCGTTAATTCGCCAGTGTGAGGGAGCGAGGGATGCAGATAAGAAGGAATAGTGCATCGGAAAGGAGATACTCGTATCGCAAAAGAAAATCCAGTCGTTTCCATAGAAACGTTACTCGATTTAAAAGGAGATGTCATCGAAGACATAGTAATTCATGGCGACGCCATTTCTGTGTTAATTCGCCACTGTGAGGGAGCGGGGGATGCAGAGAAGAAGGAATAGTGCATCGCAAAGGCGATACTCGTATCCCAAAACAAAATCCTTTCGTTTCCATGGAAACGTTACTCGATTTAAAAGGAGCTGTCGTAGAAGACATAGTAATTTATGGCGACGCCATTTCTGTGTTAATTCGCCAGTGTGAGGGAGCGAGGGATGCAGAAAAGAAGGAATAGTGCATCGGAAAGTAGATACTCGTATCCCAAAAGAAAATCCTGTCGTTTCCATAGAAACGTTACTCGATTCAAACGGAGATGTCATAGAAAACATAGTAATTCATGGCGACGATATTTCTGTGTTAATTCGCCAGTGTGAGGGAGCGAGGGATGCAGATAAGAAGGAATAGTGCATCGGAAAGGAGATACTCGTATCCCAAAAGAAAATCCTGTCGTTTCCATAGCAACGTTACTCGATTTAAAAGGAGATGTCATAAAAGACATAGTAATTCATGGCGACGCCATTTCTGTGTTAATTCGCCAGTGTCAGGGAGCGAGGGATGCAGATAAGAAGGAATAGTGCATCGGAAAGGAGATACTCGTATCCCAAAAGAAAATCCTGTCGTTTCCATAGAAACGTTACTCGATTTAAAAGGAAATGTCATAGAAGACATAGTAATTCATGGCGACGCAATTTCTGTGTTAATTCGCCAGTGTGAGGGAGCGGGGGATGCAGAGAAGAAGGAATAGTGCATCGCAAAGGAGATACTCGTATCCCAAAACAAAATCCTTTCGTTTCCATGGAAACGTTACTCGATTTAAAAGGAGATGTCGTAGAAGACATAGTAATTTATGGCGACGCCATTTCTGTGTTAATTCGCCAGTGTAAGGGAGCGAGGGATGCAGAAAAGAAGGAATAGTGCATCGGAAAGGAGTTACTCGTATCCCAAAAGAAAATCCAGTCGTTTCCATACAATCGTTACTCGATTTAAAAGGAGATGTCATAGAAAACATAGTAATTCATGGCGACGCCATTTCTGTGTTAATTCGCCAGTGTGAGGGAGCGAGGGATGCAGGTAAGAAGGAATAGTGCATCGGGAATGAGATACTCGTATCCCAAAAGAAAATCCTGTCGTTTCCATAGCAACGTTACTCGATTTAAAAGGAGATGTCATAGAAGACATAGTAATTCATGGCGACGCAATGTCTGTGTTAATTCGCCAATGTGAGGGAGCGAGGGATGCAGAAAAGAGGGAATAGTGCATCGGAAAGGAGATACTCGTATCCCAAAAGAAAATCCTGTCGTTTCCATAGAAACGTTACTCGATTTAAAAGGGGATGTCATAGTAGATATAGCAATTCATGGCGACGCCATTTCTGTGTTAATTCGCCAGTGTGAGGGAGCGAGGGATGCAGAAAAGAGGGAATAGTGCATCGGAAAGGAGATACTCGTATCCCAAAAGAAAATCCTGTCGTTTCCATAGAAACGTTACTCGATTTAAAAGGAGATGTCATAGAAGACATAGTAATTCACGGCGACGCAATGTCTGTGTTAATTGGCCAGTGTGAGGGAGCGAGGGATGCAGAAAAGAAGGAATAGTGCATCGGAAAGGAGATACTAGTATCCCAAAAGAAAATCCTGTCGTTTCCACAGAAACGTTGCTCGATTTAAAAGGAGAAGTCTTAGAAGACATAGTAATTCATGGCGACGCATTTTCTGTGTTAATTCGCCAGTGTGACTGAGCGAGGGATGCAGAAAACAAATAATAGTGGATCCTAAAGGAGATACTCGTATCCCAAAATAAAATCCTCTCGTTTCCATAGAAACGTTACTCGATTTAAAAGGACATGTCATAGAAGACATAGTAATTCATGGCGACGCCATTTCTGTTGTTATTCGCCAGTGTGAGGGAGCGAGGGATGCAGAAGAGAAGGGATAGTGCATCGGAAAGGAGATACTCGTATCCCAAAAGAAAATCCTATCGTTTCCATAGAAACGTTGCTCGATTTAAAAGGAGATGTCCTAGAAGACATAGTAATTCATGGCGACGCCATTTCTGTGTTAATTCGCCATTGTGAGGGGCGAGGGATGCAGAAAAGAAGGAATAGTGCATTGGAAAGGAGATACTGGCATCCCAAAAGAAAATCCTGTCGTTTCCATAGAAACGTTACTCGATTGAAAGGAAGATATCATAGAAGACATAGTAATTCAAGGCGACGCCATTTCTGTGTTAATTCGCCATTGTGAGGGGCGAGGGATGCAGAAAAAAAGGAATAGTGCATAGGAAAGGAGATACTCGTATCTCAAAAGAAAATCCTATCGTTTCCATAGAAACGTTACTCGATTTAAAAGGAGATGTCATAGAAGACATAGTAATTCATGGCGACGCCATTTCTGCGTTAATTCGCCAGTGTGAGGGAGCGAGGGATGCAGATAAGAAGGAATAGTGCATCGGAAAGGAGATACTCGTATCGCAAAAGAAAATCCTGTCGTTTCCATAGAAACGTTACTCGATTTAAAAGGAGATGTCATCGAAGACATAGTAATTCATGGCGACGCCATTTCTGTGTTAATTCGACAGTGTGAGGGAGCGGGGGATGCAGAGAAGAAGGAATAGTGCATCGCAAAGGAGATACTCGTATCCCAAAACAAAATCCTTTCGTTTCCATGGAAACGTTACTCGATTTAAAAGGAGATGTCGTAGAAGACATAGTAATTTATGGCGACGCCATTTCTGTGTTAATTCGCCAGTGTGAGGGAGCGAGGGATGCAGAAAAGAAGGAATAGTGCATCGGAAAGGAGATACTCGTATCCCAAAAGAAAATCCTGTCGTTTCCATAGAAACGTTACTCGATTTAAAAGGAGATGTCGTAGAAAACATAGTAATTCATGGCGACGCCATTTCTGTGTTAATTCGCCAGTGTGAGGGAGCGAGGGATGCAGATAAGAAGGAATAGTGCATCGGAAAGGAGATACTCGTATCCCAAAAGAAAATCCTGTCGTTTCCATAGAAACGTTACTCGATTTAAAAGGAGATGTCATAAAAGACATAGTAATTCATGGCGACGCCATTTCTGTGTTAATTCGCCAGTGTGAGGGAGCGAGGGATGCAGATAAGAAGGAATAGTGCATCGGAAAGGAGATACTCGTATCCCAAAAGAAAATCCTGTCGTTTCCATAGAAACGTTACTCGATTTAAAAGGAAATGTCATAGAAGACATAGTAATTCATGGCGACGCCATTTCTGTGTTAATTCGCCAGTGTGAGGGAGCGGGGGATGCAGAGAAGAAGGAATAGTGCATCGCAAAGGAGATACTCGTATCCCAAAACAAAATCCTTTCGTTTCCATGGAAACGTTACTCGATTTAAATGGAGATGTCGTAGAAGACATAGTAATTTATGGCGACGCCATTTCTGTGTTAATTCGCCAGTGTAAGGGAGCGAGGGATGCAGAAAAGAAGGAATAGTGCATCGGAAAGGAGATACTCGTATCCCAAAAGAAAATCCTGTCGTTTCCATACAAACGTTACTCGATTTAAAAGGAGATGTCATAGAAAACATAGTAATTCATGGCGACGCCATTTCTGTGTTAATTCGCCAGTGTGAGGGAGCGAGGGATGCAGAAAAGAAGGAATAGTGCATCGGGAATGAGATACTCGTATCCCAAAAGAAAATCCTGTCGTTTCCATAGCAACGTTACACGATTTAAAAGGAGATGTCATAGAAGACATAGTAATTCATGGCGACGCAATGTCTGTGTTAATTCGCCAATGTGAGGGAGCGAGGGATGCAGAAAAGAGGGAATAGTGCATCGGAAAGGAGATACTCGTATCCCAAAATAAAATCCTGTCGTTTCCATAGAAACGTTACTCGATTTAAAAGGGGATGTCATAGTAGATATAGCAATTCATGGCGACGCCATTTCTGTGTTAATTCGCCAGTGTGAGGGAGCGAGGGATGCAGAAAAGAGGGAATAGTGCATCGGAAAGGAGATACTCGTATCCCAAAAGAAAATCCTGTCGTTTCCATAGAAACGTTACTCGATTTAAAAGGGGATGTCATAGTAGATATAGCAATTCATGGCGACGCCATTTCTGTGTTAATTCGCCAGTGTGAGGGAGCGAGGGATGCAGAAAAGAAGGAATAGTGCATCGGAAAGGAGATACTAGTATCCCAAAAGAAAATCCTGTCGTTTCCACTGAAACGTTGCTCGATTTAAAAGGAGAAGTCTTAGAAGACATAGGTTCATGGCGACGCATTTTCTGTGTTAATTCGCCAGTGTGAGGGAGCGAGGGATGCAGAAAACAAATAATAGTGGATCCTAAAGGAGATACTCGTATCCCAAAATAAAATCCTCTCGTTTCCATAGAAACGTTACTCGATTTAAAAGGACATGTCATAGAAGACATAGTAATTCATGGCGACGCCATTTCTGTTGTTATTCGCCAGTGTGAGGGAGCGAGGGATGCAGAAGAGAAGGGATAGTGCATCGGAAAGGAGATACTCGTATCCCAAAAGAAAATCCTATCGTTTCCATAGAAACGTTGCTCGATTTAAAAGGAGATGTCCTAGAAGACATAGTAATTCATAGCGACGCCATTTCTGTGTTAATTCGCCATTGTGAGGGGCGAGGGATGCAGAAAAGAAGGAATAGTGCATTGGAAAGGAGATACTGGTATCCCAAAAGAAAATCCTGTCGTTTCCATAGAAACGTTACTCGATTGAAAGGAAGATATCATAGAAGACATAGTAATTCAAGGCGACGCCATTTCTGTGTTAATTCGCCATTGTGAGGGGCGAGGGATGCAGAAAAAAAGGAATAGTGCATCGGAAAGGAGATACTCGTATCCCAAAAGAAAATCCTATCGTTTCCATAGAAACGTTACTCGATTTAAAAGGAGATGTCATAGAAGACATAGTAATTCATGGCGACGCCATTTCTGCGTTAATTCGCCAGTGTGAGGGAGCGAGGGATGCAGATAAGAAGGAATAGTGCATCGGAAAGGAGATACTCGTATCGCAAAAGAAAATCCTGTCGTTATCATAGAAACGTTACTCGATTTAAAAGGAGATGTCATCGAAGACATAGTAATTCATGGCGACGCCATTTCTGTGTTAATTCGCCAGTGTGAGGGAGCGGGGGACGCAGAGAAGAAGGAATAGTGCATCGCAAAGGAGATACTCGTATCCCAAAACAAAATCCTTTCGTTTCCATGGAAACGTTACTCGATTTAAAAGGAGATGTCGTAGAAGACATAGTAATTTATGGCGACGCCATTTCTGTGTTAATTCGCCAGTGTGAGGGAGCGAGGGATGCAGAAAAGAAGGAATAGTGCATCGGAAAGGAGATACTCGTATCCCAAAAGAAAATCCTGTCGTTTCCATAGAAACGTTACTCGATTTAAAAGGAGATGTCGTAGAAAACATAGTAATTCATGGCGACGCCATTTCTGTGTTAATTCGCCAGTGTGAGGGAGCGAGGGATGCAGATAAGAAGGAATAGTGCATCGGAAAGGAGATACTCGTATCCCAAAAGAAAATCCTGTCGTTTCCATAGAAACGTTACTCGATTTAAAAGGAGATGTCATAAAAGACATAGTAATTCATGGCGACGCCATTTCTGTGTTAATTCGCCAGTGTGAGGGAGCGAGGGATGCAGATAAGAAGGAATAGTGCATCGGAAAGGAGATACTCGTATCCCAAAAGAAAATCCTGTCGTTTCCATAGAAACGTTTCTCGATTTAAAAGGAAATGTCATAGAAGACATAGTAATTCATGGCGACGCCATTTCTGTGTTAATTCGCCAGTGTGAGGGAGCGGGGGATGCAGAGAAGAAGGAATAGTGCATCGCAAAGGAGATACTCGTATCCCAAAACAAAATCCTTTCGTTTCCATGGAAACGTTACTCGATTTAAAAGGAGATGTCGTAGAAGACATAGTAATTTATGGCGACGCCATTTCTGTGTTAATTCGCCAGTGTAAGGGAGCGAGGGATGCAGAAAAGAAGGAATAGTGCATCGGAAAGGAGATACTCGTATCCCAAAAGAAAATCCTGTCGTTTCCATACAAACGTTACTCGATTTAAAAGGAGATGTCATAGAAAACATAGTAATTCATGGCGACGCCATTTCTGTGTTAATTCGCCAGTGTGAGGGAGCGAGGGATGCAGAAAAGAAGGAATAGTGCATCGGGAATGAGATACTCGTATCCCAAAAGAAAATCCTGTCGTTTCCATAGCAACGTTACTCGATTTAAAAGGAGATGTCATAGAAGACATAGTAATTCATGGCGACGCAATGTCTGTGTTAATTCGCCAATGTGAGGGAGCGAGGGATGCAGAAAAGAGGGAATAGTGCATCGGAAAGGAGATACTCGTATCCCAAAAGAAAATCCTGTCGTTTCCATAGAAACGTTACTCGATTTAAAAGGGGATGTCATAGTAGATATAGCAATTCATGGCGACGCCATTTCTGTGTTAATTCGCCAGTGTGAGGGAGCGAGGGATGCAGAAAAGAAGGAATAGTGCATCGGTAAGGAGATACTCGTATCCCAAAAGAAAATCCTGTCGTTTCCATAGAAACGTTACTCGATTTAAAAGGAGATGTCATAGAAGACATAGTAATTCATGGCGACGCAATGTCTGTGTTAATTCGCCAGTGTGAGGGAGCGAATGATGCAGAAAAGAAGGAATACTGCATCGGAAAGGAGATACTAGTATCCCAAAAGAAAATCCTGACGTTTCCATAGAAACGTTACTCGATTTAAAAGGAGACGTCATAGAAGACATAGTAATTCATGGCGACGCATTTTCTGTGTTAATTCGCCAGTGTGAGGGGGCGAGGGATGCGGAAAGCAAGGAGTAGTGGATCCTAAAGGAGATACCCGTACCCCAAAATAAAATCCTGTCGTTTTAATAGAAGCGTTACTCGATTTAAAAGGGGATGTCATAGAAGACATAGTAATTCACGGCGACGCAATGTCTGTGTTAATTGGCCAGTGTGAGGGAGCGAGGGATGCAGAAAAGAAGGAATAGTGCATCGGAAAGGAGATACTAGTATCCCAAAAGAAAATCCTGTCGTTTCCACAGAAACGTTGCTCGATTTAAAAGGAGAAGTCTTAGAAGACATAGTAATTCATGGCGACGCATTTTCTGTGTTAATTCGCCAGTGTGAGGGAGCGAGGGATGCAGAAAACAAATAATAGTGGATCCTAAAGGAGATACTCGTATCCCAAAATAAAATCCTCTCGTTTCCATAGAAACGTTACTCGATTTAAAAGGACATGTCATAGAAGATATAGTAATTAATGGCGACGCCATTTCTGTGTTAATTCGCCATTGTGAGGGGCGAGGGATGCAGAAAAGAAGGAATAGTGCATTGGAAAGGAGATACTGGTATCCCAAAAGAAAATCCTGTCGTTTCCATAGAAACGTTACTCGATTGAAAGGAAGATATCATAGAAGACATAGTAATTCAAGGCGACGCCATTTCTGTGTTAATTCGCCAGTGTGAGGGAGCGAGGGATGCAGAAGAGAAGGGATAGTGCATCGGAAAGGAGATACTCGTATCCCAAAAGAAAATCCTATCGTTTCCATAGAAACGTTGCTCGATTTAAAAGGAGATGTCCTAGAAGACATAGTAATTCATGGCGACGCCATTTCTGTGTTAATTCGCCATTGTGAGGGGCGAGGGATGCAGAAAAGAAGGAATAGTGCATTGGAAAGGAGATACTGGTATCCCAAAAGAAAATCCTGTCGTTTCCATAGAAACGTTACTCGATTGAATGGAAGATATCATAGAAGACATAGTAATTCAAGGCGACGCCATTTCTGTGTTAATTCGCCAGTGTGAGGGAGCGAGGGATGCAGAAAAGAAGGAATAGTGCATCGGAAAGGAGATACTCGTATCCGAAAAGAAAATCCTATCGTTTCCATAGAAACGTTACTCGATTTAAATGGAGATGTCATAGAAGACATAGTAATTCATGGCGACGCATTTTCTGTGTTACTTCGCCAGTGTGAGGGATCGAGGGATGCAGAGAAGAAGGAATAGTAAATCGGAAAGGAGATACTCGTGTCCGAAAAGAAAATCCTATCGTTTCCATAGAAACGTTACTCGATTTAAAAGGAGATGTCATAGAAGACATAGTATTTCATTGCGACGCAATTTCTGTGTTAATTCGCCAGTGTGAGGGAGCGAGGGATGCAGAAAACAAGGAATAGTGGATCCTAAAGGAGATACTCGTATCCTAAAATAAAATCCTGTCGTTTCCATAGAAACGTTACTCGATTTAAAAGGAGATGTCATAGAAGACATAGTAATTCATGGCGACGCAATGTCTGTCTCAATTCGCCAGTGTGAGTGTGCGAGGGATGCAGAAAAGAAGGAATAGTGCATCGGAGAGGAGATACTAGTATCCCAAAAGAAAATCCTGACGTTTCCATAGAAACGTTACTCGATTTAAAAGGAGATGTCATAGAAGACATAGTAATTCATGGCGACGCATTTTCTGTGTTAATTCGCCAGTGTAAAGGAGCGAGGGATGCAGAAAACAAGGAATAGTGGATCCTAAAGGAGATACTCGTATCCTAAAATAAAATCCTGTCGTTTCCATAGAAACGTTACTCGATTTAAAAGGAGATGTCATAGAAGACATAGTAATTCATGGCGACGCAATGTCTGTGTTAATTCGCCAGTGTGAGGAACCGAGGGATGCAGAAAAGAAGGAATAGTGCATCGCAAAGGAGATACTCGTATCCCAAAGCAAAATCCGTTCGCTTCCATGGAAACGTTACTCGATTTAAAAGGAGATGTCGTAGAAGACATAGTAATTTATGGCGACGCCATTTCTGTGTTAATTCGCCAGTGTAAAGGAGCGAGGGATGCAGAAAAAAAGGAATAGTGCATCGGAAAGGAGATACTCGTATCCCAAAAGAAAATCCTGTCGTTTCCATAGAAACGTTACTCGATTTAAAAGGAGATGTCATGGAAAACATAGTAATTCATGGCGACGCCATTTCTGTGTTAATTCGCCAGTGTGAGGGAGCGAGGGATGCAGAAAAGAAGGAATAGTGCATCGGGAATGAGATACTCGTATCCCAAAAGGTAATCCTGTCGCTTCCATAGAAAAGTTACTCGATTTAAAAGGAGATGTCATAGAAGACATAGTAATTCATGGCGACGCAATGTCTGTGTTAATTCGCCAGTGTGAGGGAGCGAGGGATGCAGAAAAGAAGGAATAGTGCATCGGTAAGGAGATACTCGTATCCCAAAAGAAAATCCTGTCGTTTCCAAAGAAACGTTACTCGATTTAATAGGAGATGTCATAGAAGACATAATAATTCATGGCGACGCAATGTCTGTGTTAATTCCCCAGTGTGAGGGAGCGAGGGATGCAGAAAAGAAGGAATAGTGCATCGGAAAGGAGATACTAGTATCCCAAAAGAAAATCATGACGTTTCCATAGAAACGTTACTCGATTTAAAAGGAGATGTCATAGAAGACATAGTAATTCATGGCGACGCATTTTCTGTGTTAATTCGCCAGTGTGAGGGGGCGAGGGATGCGGAAAACAAGGAATAGTGGGTCCTAAAGGAGATACTCGTATCCCAAAATAAAATCCTGTCGTTTCCATAGAAACGTTACTCGATTTAAAAGGAGATGTCATAGAAGACATAGTAATTCACGGCGACGCAATGTCTGTGTTAATTCGCCAGTGTGAGTGAGCGAGGGATGCAGAAAAGAAGGAATAGTGCATCGGAGAGGAGATACTAGTATCCCAAAAGAAAATCCTGTCGTTTCCACAGAAACGTTGCTCGATTTAAAAGGAGAAGTCTTAGAAGACATAGTAATTCATGGCGACGCATTTTCTGTGTTAATTCGCAAGTGTGAGGGAGCGAGGGATGCAGAAAACAAATAATAGTGGATCCTAAAGGAGATACTCGTATCCCAAAATAAAATCCTCTCGTTTCCATAGAAACGTTACTCGATTTAAAAGGACATGTCATAGAAGACATAGTAATTCAAGGCGACGCCATATCTGTGTTAATTCGCCATTGTGAGGGGCGAGGGATGCAGAAAAGAAGGAATAGTGCATTGGAAAATAGATACTCGTATCCCAAAAGAAAATCCTGTCGTTTCTATAGAAACGTTACTCGATTGAAAGGAAGATATCATAGAAGACATAGTAATTCATGGCGACGCCATTTCTGTGTTAATTCGCCAGTGTGAGGGAGCGAGGGATGCAGAAAAGAAGGAATAGTGCATCGGAAAGGAGATACTCGTTTCCGAAAAGAAAATCCTGTCGTTTCCATAGAAACGTTACTCGATTTAAAAGGAGATGTCATAGAAGACATAGTAATTAATGGCGACGTCAATTCTGTGTTAATTCGCCAGTGTGAGGGAGCGCGGGATGCAGAAAAGAAGGAATAGTGCATCGGAAAGGAGATACTCGTATCCGAAAAAAAATCCTATCGTTTCCATAGAAACGTTACTCGATTTAAATGGAGATGTCATAGAAGACATAGTAATTCAAGGCGACGCCATATCTGTGTTAATTCGCCAGTGTGAGGGAGCGAGGGATGCAGAAAACAAGGAATAGTGCATCCTAAAGGAGATACTCGTATTCCAAAAGAAAATCCTGTCGTTTCCATAGAAACGTTACTCGATTTAAAAGGAGATGTCATAGAAGACATAGTAATTCATGGCGACGCAATTTGTGTGTTAATTCGCCAGTGTGAGGGAGCGAGGGATGCAGAAAAGAAGGAATAGTGCATCGGAAAGGAGATACTCGTATCCGAAAAGAAAATCCTGTCGTTTCCATAGAAACGTTACTCGATTTAAAAGGAGATGTCATAGAAGACATAGTAATTCATGGCGACCCCATTTCTGTGTTAATTCGCCAGTGTGAGGAAGCGAGGGATGCAGAAAAGAAGGAATAGTGCATCGGAAAGGAGATACTCGTATTCCAAAAGAAAATCCTGTCGTTTGCATAGAAACGTTACTCGATTTAAAAGGAGATGTCATAGAAGACATAGTAATTCATGGCGACGCATTCTCTGTGTTAATTCGCCAGTGTGAGGGAGCGAGGGATGCAGAAAACAAGGAATAGTGGATCCTAAAGGAGATACTCGTATCCTAAAATAAAATCCTGTCGTTTCCATAGAAACGTTACTCGATTTAAAAGGAGATGTCATAGAAGACATAGTAATTCATGGCGACGCAATGTCTGTGTTAATTCGCCAGTGTGAGGGAGCGAGGGATGCAGAGAAGAAGGAATAGTGCATCGGAAGGGAGATACTAGTATCCCAAAAGAAAATCCTGTCGTTTCCATAGAAACGTTACTCGATTTACAAGGAGATGTCATAGAAGACATAGTAATTCATGGCGACGCATTTTCTGTGTTAATTCGCCAGTGTGAGGGAGCGAGGGATGCAGAAAACAAGGAATAGTGGATTCTAAAGGAGATACTCGTATCCCAAAATAAAATCCTGTCGTTTCCATAGAAACGTTACTCGATTTAAGAGGACATGTCATAGAAGACATAGTAATTCATGGCGACGCCATTTCTGTTAATATTCGCCAGTGTGAGGGAGCGAGGTATGCAGAAAAGAAGGGATAGTTTATCGGAAAGGAGATACTCGTATCCCAAAAGAAAATCCTATCGTTTCCATAGAAACGTTACTCGATTTAAAAGGAGATGTCATAGAAGACATAGTAATTCATGGCGACGCCATTTCTGTGTTAATTCGCCATTCTGAGAGGCGACGGATGCAGAAAAAGAGGAATAGTGCATCGGAAAGGAGATACTCGTATCCCAAAAGAAAATCCTGTCGTTTCCATAGAAACGTTACTCGATTGAAAGGAAGATGTCATAGAAAACATAGTAATTCATGGCGACGCCACTTCTGTGTTAATTCGCCAGTGTGAGGGAGCGAGGGATGCAGATAAGAAGGAATAGTGCATCGGAAAAGAGATACTCGTATCCCAAAAGAAAATCCTGTCGTTTCCATAGAAACGTTACACGATTTAAAAGGAGATGTCATAGAAGACATGGTAATTCATGGTGACGCAATGTCTGTGTTAATTCGCCAGTGTGAGGGAGCGAGGGATGCAGAAAAGAAGGAATAGTGCATCGGAAATGGGATACTCGTATCCCAAAAGAAAATCCTGTCGTTTCCATAGAAACGTTACTCGATTTAAAAGGAGATGTCATAGAAGACATAGTAATTCATGGCGACGCCATTTCTGTGTTAATTCGCCAGTGTGAGGGAGCGAGGGATGCAGAAAAGAAGGAATAGTGCATCGGAAAGGAGATACTCGTATCCCAAAAGAAAATCCTGTCGTTTACATAGAAATGTTACTCGATTTAAAAGGAGATGTCGTAGAAGACATAGTAATTCATGGCGACGCCATTTCTGTGTTAATTCGCCAGTGTGAGGGAGCGAGGGATGCAGAAAAGAAGGAATAGTGCATCGAAAAGGAGATACTCGTATCCCAAAAGAAAATCCTGTCGTTTCCACAGAAACGTTACTCGATTTAAAAGGAGATGTCATAGAAGACATAGTAATTCATGGCGACGCCATTTCTGTGTTAATTCGCCAGTGTGAGGGAGCGTGGGACGCAGAGAAGAAGGAATAGAGCATCGCAAAGGAGATACTCGTATCCCAATACAAAATCCTTTCGTTTCCATGGAAACATTACTCGATTTAAAAGGAGATGTCGTAGAAGACATAGTAATTTATGGCGACGCCATTTCTGTGTTAATTCGCCAGTGTGAGGGAGAGAGGGATGCGGAAAGCAAGGAATAGTGGATCCTAAAGGAGATACTCGTATCCCAAAATAAAATCCTGTCGTTTCCATAGAAACGTTACTCGATTTAAAAGGGGATGTCATAGAAGACATAGTAATTCATGGCGACGCATTTTCTGTGATAATTCGCCAGTGTGAGGGAGCAAGGGATGCAGAAAACAAATAATAGTGGATCCTAAAGGAGATACTCGTATCCCAAAATAAAATCCTGTCGTTTCCATAGAAACGTTACTCGATTTAAAAGGACATGTCATAGAAGACATAGTAATTCATGGCGACGCCATTTCTGTTGTTATTCGCCAGTGTGAGGGAGCGAGGGATGCAGAAGAGAAGGGATAGTGCATCGGAAAGGAGATACTCGTATCCCAAAAGAAAATCCTATCGTCTCCATAGAAACGTTACTCGATTTAAAAGGAGATGTCATAGAAGACATAGTAATTCATGGCGACGCCATTTCTGTGTTAATTCTCCAGTGTGAGGGAGCGAGGGATGCAGAAAAGAAGGAATAGTGCATCGGTAAGGAGATACTCGTATCCCAAAAGAAAATCCTTTCGTTTCCATAGAAACGTTACTCGATTTAAATGGAGATGTCATAGAAGACATAGTAATTCATGGCGACGCAATTTGTGTGTTAATTCGCCAGTGTGAGGGAGCGAGGGATGCAGAAAAGGAGGAATAGTGCATCGGAAAGGAGATACTCGTATCCGAAAAGAAAATCCTGTTGTTTCCGTAGAAACGTTACTCGATTTAAAAGGAGATGTCATAGAAGACATAGTAATTCATGGCGACCCCATTTCTGTGTTAATTCGCCAGTGTGAGGGAGCGAGGGATGCAGAAAAGAAGGAATAGTGCATCGGAAAGGAGATACTCGTATCATAAAAGAAAATCCTGTCGTTTGCATAGAAACGTTACTCGATTTAAAAGGAGATGTCATAGAAGACATAGTAATTCATGGCGACGCATTTTCTGTGTTAATTCGCCAGTGTGAGGGAGCGAGGGATGCAGAAAACAAGGAATAGTGGATCCTAAAGGAGATACTCGTATCCTAAAATAAAATCTTGTCGTTTCCATAGAAACGTTACTCGATTTAAAAGGAGATGTCATAGAAGACATAGTAATTCATGGCGACGCAATGTCTGTGTTAATTCGCCAGTGTGAGGGAGCGAGGGATGCAGAGAAGAAGGAATAGTGCATCGGAAGGGAGATACTAGTATCCCAAAAGAAAATCCTGTCGTTTCCATAGAAACGTTACTCGATTTAAAAGGAGATGTCATAGAAGACATAGTAATTCATGGCGACGCATTTTCTGTGTTAATTCGCCAGTGTGAGGGAGCGAGGGATGCAGAAAACAAGGAATAGTGGATTCTAAAGGAGATACTCGTATCCCAAAATAAAATCCTGTCGTTTCCATAGAAACGTCATTAGATTTAAGAGGACATGTCATAGAAGACATAGTAATTCATGGCGACGCCATTTCTGTTAATATTCGCCAGTGTGAGGGAGCGAGGGATGCAGAAAAGAAGGGATAGTGCATCGGAAAGGAGATACTCGTATCCCAAAAGAAAATCCTATCGTTTCCATAGAAACGTTACTCGATTTAAAAGGAGATGTCATAGAAGACATAGTAATTCATGGCGACGCCATTTCTGTGTTAATTCGCCATTCTGAGGGGCGACGGATGCAGAAAAAGAGGAATAGTGCATCGGAAAGGAGATACTCGTATCCCAAAAGAAAATCCTGTCGTTTCCATAGAAACGTTACTCGATTGAAAGGAAGATGTCATAGAAAACATAGTAATTCATGGCGACGCCATTTCTGTGTTAATTCGCCAGTGTGAGGGAGCGAGGGATGCAGATAAGAAGGAATAGTGCATCGGAAAAGAGATACTTGTATCCCAAAAGAAAATCCTGTCGTTTCCATAGAAACGTTACACGATTTAAGAGGAGATGTCATAGAAGACATGGTAATTCATGGCGACGCAATGTCTGTGTTAATTCGCCAGTGTGAGGGAGCGAGTGATGCAGAAAAGAAGGAATAGTGCATCGGAAATGGGATACTCGTATCCCAAAAGAAAATCCTGTTGTTTCCATAGAAACGTTACTCGATTTAAAAGGAGATGTCATAGAAGACATAGTAATTCATGGCGACGCCATTTCTGTGTTAATTCGCCAGTGTGAGGGAGCGAGGGATGCAGAAAAGAAGGAATAGTGGATCGGAAAGGAGATACTCGTATCCCAAAAGAAAATCCTGTCGTTTACATAGAAATGTTACTCGATTTAAAAGGAGAAGTCATAGAAGACATAGTAATTCATGGCGACGCCATTTCTGTGTTAATTCGCCAGTGTGAGGGAGCGAGGGATGCAGAAAAGAAGGAATAGTGCATCGAAAAGGAGATACTCGTATCCCAAAAGAAAATCCTGTCGTTTCCATAGAAACGTTACTCGATTTAAAAGGAGATGTCATAGAAGACATAGTAATTCATGGCGACGCCATTTCTGTGTTAATTCGCCAGTGTGAGGGAGCGGGGGACGCAGAGAAGAAGGAATAGTGCATCGCAAAGGAGATACTCGTATCCCAAAACAAAATCCTTTCGTTTCCATGGAAACGTTACTCGATTTAAAAGGAGATGTCGTAGAAGACATAGTAATTTATGGCGACGCCATTTCTGTGTTAATTCGCCAGTGTGAGGGAGAGAGGGATGCGGAAAACAAGGAATAGTGGATCCTAAAGGAGATACTCGTATCCCAAAATAAAATCCTGTCGTTTCCATAGAAACGTTACTCGATTTAAAAGGGGATGTCATAGAAGACATAGTAATTCATGGCGACGCAATGTCTGTGTTAATTCGCCAGTGTGAGGGAGCGAGGGATGCAGAAAAGAAGGAATAGTGCATCGGAAAGGAGATACTAGTATCCCAAAAGAAAATCCTGACATTTCCATAGAAACGTTACTCGATTTAAAAGGAGATGTCATAGAAGACATAGTAATTCATGGCGACGCATTTTCTGTGTTAATTCGCCAGTGTGATAGAGCAAGGGATGCAGAAAACAAATAATAGTGGATCCTAAAGGAGATACTCGTATCCCAAAATAAAATCCTGTCGTTTCCATAGAAACGTTACTCGATTTAAAAGGACATGTCATAGAAGACATAGTAATTCATGGCGACGCAATTTCTGTGTTAATTCTCCAGTGTGAGGGAGCGAGGGATGCAGAAAAGAAGGAATAGTGCATCGGTAAGGAGATACTCGTATCCCAAAAGAAAATCCTGTCGTTTCCGTAGAAACGTTACTCGATTTAAATGGAGATGTCATAGAAGACATAGTAATTCATGGCGACTCATTTTCTGTGTTACTTGGCCAGTGTGAGGGATCGAGGGATGCAGAAAAGAGGGAATAGTGCATCGGAAAGGAGATACTCGTGTCCGAAAAGAAAATCCTATCGTTTCCATAGAAACGTTACTCGACTTAAAAGGAGATGTCATAGAAGACATAGTAATTCATTGCGACGCAATTTCTGTGTTAATTCGCCAGTGTGAGGGAGCGAGGGATGCAGAAAACAAGGAATAGTGCATCCTAAAGGAGATACTCGTATTCCAAAAGAAAATCCTGTCGTTTCCATAGAAACGTTACTCGATTTAAAAGGAGATGTCATAGAAGACATAGTAATTCATGGCGACGCAATTTGTGTGTTAATTCGCCAGTGTGAGGGAGCGAGGGATGCAGAAAAGAAGGAATAGTGCATCGAAAAGGAGATACTCGTATCCCAAAAGAAAATCCTGTCGTTTCCACAGAAACGTTACTCGATTTAAAAGGAGATGTCATAGAAGACATAGTAATTCATGGCGACGCCATTTCTGTGTTAATTCGCCAGTGTGAGGGAGCGGGGGACGCAGAGAAGAAGGAATAGAGCATCGCAAAGGAGATACTCGTATCCCAAAACAAAATCCTTTCGTTTCCATGGAAACATTACTCGATTTAAAAGGAGATGTCGTAGAAGACATAGTAATTTATGGCGACGCCATTTCTGTGTTAATTCGCCAGTGTGAGGGAGAGAGGGATGCGGAAAGCAAGGAATAGTGGATCCTAAAGGAGATACTCGTATCCCAAAATAAAATCCTGTCGTTTCCATAGAAACGTTACTCGATTTAAAAGGGGATGTCATAGAAGACATAGTAATTCATGGCGACGCAATGTCTGTGTTAATTCGCCAGTGTGAGGGAGCGAGGGATGCAGAAAAGAAGGAATAGTGCATCGGAAAGGAGATACTAGTATCCCAAAAGAAAATCCTGACATTTCCATAGAAACGTTACACGATTTAAAAGGAGATGTCATAGAAGACATGGTAATTCATGGCGACGCAATGTCTGTGTTAATTCGCCAGTGTGAGGGAGCGAGTGATGCAGAAAAGAAGGAATAGTGCATCGGAAATGGGATACTCGTATCCCAAAAGAAAATCCTGTTGTTTCCATAGAAACGTTACTCGATTTAAAAGGAGATGTCATAGAAGACATAGTAATTCATGGCGACGCCATTTCTGTGTTAATTCGCCAGTGTGAGGGAGCGAGGGATGCAGAAAAGAAGTAATAGTGTATCGGAAAGGAGATACTCGTATCCCAAAAGAAAATCCTGTCGTTTCCATAGAAACGTTACTCGATTGAAAGGAAGATGTCATAGAAAACATAGTAATTCATGGCGACGCCATTTCTGTGTTAATTCGCCAGTGTGAGGGAGCGAGGGATGCAGATAAGAAGGAATAGTGCATCGGAAAAGAGATACTTGTATCCCAAAAGAAAATCCTGTCGTTTCCATAGAAACGTTACACGATTTAAAAGGAGATGTCATAGAAGACATGGTAATTCATGGCGACGCAATGTCTGTGTTAATTCGCCAGTGTGAGGGAGCGAGTGATGCAGAAAAGAAGGAATAGTGCATCGGAAATGGGATACTCGTATCCCAAAAGAAAATCCTGTTGTTTCCATAGAAACGTTACTCGATTTAAAAGGAGATGTCATAGAAGACATAGTAATTCATGGCGACGCCATTTCTGTGTTAATTCGCCAGTGTGAGGGAGCGAGGGATGCAGAAAAGAAGGAATAGTGCATCGTAAAGGAGATACTCGTATCCCAAAAGAAAATCCTTTCGTTTACATAGAAATGTTACTCGATTTAAAAGGAGATGTCATAGAAGACATAGTAATTCATGGCGACGCCATTTCTGTGTTAATTCGCCAGTGTGAGGGAGCGAGGGATGCAGAAAAGAAGGAATAGTGCATCGAAAAGGAGATACTCGTATCCCAAAAGAAAATCCTGTCGTTTCCATAGAAACGTTACTCGATTTAAAAGGAGATGTCATAGAAGACATAGTAATTCATGGCGACGCCATTTCTGTGTTAATTCGCCAGTGTGAGGGAGCGGGGGACGCAGAGAAGAAGGAATAGTGCATCGCAAAGGAGATACTCGTATCCCAAAACAAAATCCTTTCGTTTCCATGGAAACGTTACTCGATTTAAAAGGAGATGTCGTAGAAGACATAGTAATTTATGGCGACGCCATTTCTGTGTTAATTCGCCAGTGTGAGGGAGAGAGGGATGCGGAAAACAAGGAATAGTGGATCCTAAAGGAGATACTCGTATCCCAAAATAAAATCCTGTCGTTTCCATAGAAACGTTACTCGATTTAAAAGGGGATGTCATAGAAGACATAGTAATTCATGGCGACGCAATGTCTGTGTTAATTCGCCAGTGTGAGGGAGCGAGGGATGCAGAAAAGAAGGAATAGTGCATCGGAAAGGAGATACTAGTATCCCAAAAGAAAATCCTGACATTTCCATAGAAACGTTACTCGATTTAAAAGGAGATGTCATAGAAGACATAGTAATTCATGGCGACGCATTTTCTGTGTTAATTCGCCAGTGTGAGGGAGCAAGGGATGCAGAAAACAAATAATAGTGGATCCTAAAGGAGATACTCGTATCCCAAAATAAAATCCTGTCGTTTCCATAAAAACGTTACTCGATTTAAAAGGACATGTCATAGAAGACATAGTAATTCATGGCGACGCCATTTCTGTGTTAATTCTCCAGTGTGAGGGAGCGAGGGATGCAGAAAAGAAGGAATAGTGCATCGGTAAGGAGATACTCGTATCCCAAAAGAAAATCCTGTCGTTTCCATAGAAACGTTACTCGATTTAAATGGAGATGTCATAGAAGACATAGTAATTCATGGCGACTCATTTTCTGTGTTACTTCGCC
The DNA here is from genome assembly GCF_023864345.2 of Schistocerca serialis cubense. NCBI lineage: Eukaryota > Metazoa > Arthropoda > Insecta > Orthoptera > Acrididae > Schistocerca > Schistocerca serialis. The sequence goes on along the minus strand of NW_026047699.1, from coordinate 427,405 downwards.
AGTGTGAGGGATCGAGGGATGCAGAAAAGAGGGAATAGTGCATCGGAAAGGAGATACTCGTGTCCGAAAAGAAAATCCTATCGTTTCCATAGAAACGTTACTCGATTTAAAAGGAGATGTCATAGAAGACATAGTAATTCATTGCGACGCAATTTCTGTGTTAATTCGCCAGTGTGAGGGAGCGAGGGATGCAGAAAACAAGGAATAGTGCATCCTAAAGGAGATACTCGTATTCCAAAAGAAAATCCTGTCGTTTCCATAGAAACGTTACTCGATTTAAAAGGAGATGTCATGGAAAACATAGTAATTCATGGCGACGCCATTTCTGTGTTAATTCGCCAGTGTGAGTGAGCGAGGGATGCAGAAAAGAAGGAATAGTGCATCGGAGAGGAGACACTAGTATCCCAAAAGAAAATCCTGACGTTTCCATAGAAACGTTACTCGATTTAAAAGGAGATGTCATAGAAGACATAGTAATTCATGGCGACGCATTTTCTGTGTTAATTCGCCAGTGTAAAGGAGCGAGGGATGCAGAAAACAAGGAATAGTGGATCCTAAAGGAGATACTCGTATCCTAAAATAAAATCCTGTCGTTTCCATAGAAACGTTACTCGATTTAAAAGGAGATGTCATAGAAGACATAGTAATTCATGGCGACGCAATGTCTGTGTTAATTCGCCAGTGTGAGGAACCGAGGGATGCAGAAAAGAAGGAATAGTGCATCGGGAATGAGATACTCGTATCCCAAAAGGTAATCCTGTCGCTTCCATAGAAAAGTTACTCGATTTAAAAGGAGATGTCATAGAAGACATAGTAATTCATGGCGACGCAATGTCTGTGTTAATTCGCCAGTGTGAGGGAGCGAGGGATGCAGAAAACAAGGAATAGTGCATCGGTAAGGAGATACTCGTATCCCAAAATAAAATCCTGTCGTTTCCATAGAAACGTTACTCGATTTAAAAGGGGATGTCATAGAAGACATAGTAATTCATGGCGACGCAATGTCTGTGTTAATTCGCCAGTGTGAGGGAGCGAGGGATGCAGAAAAGAAGGAATAGTGCATCGGAAAGGAGATACTAGTATCCCAAAAGAAAATCCTGACATTTCCATAGAAACGTTACTCGATTTAAAAGGAGATGTCATAGAAGACATAGTAATTCATGGCGACGCATTTTCTGTGTTAATTCGCCAGTGTGAGGGAGCAAGGGATGCAGAAAACAAATAATAGTGGATCCTAAAGGAGATACTCGTATCCCAAAATAAAATCCTGTCGTTTCCATAGAAACGTTACTCGATTTAAAAGGACATGTCATAGAAGACATAGTAATTCATGGCGACGCCATTTCTGTGTTAATTCTCCAGTGTGAGGGAGCGAGGGATGCAGAAAAGAAGGAATAGTGCATCGGTAAGGAGATACTCGTATCCCAAAAGAAAATCCTGTCGTTTCCATAGAAACGTTACTCGATTTAAATGGAGATGTCATAGAAGACATAGTAATTCATGGCGACTCATTTTCTGTGTTACTTCGCCAGTGTGAGGGATCGAGGGATGCAGAAAAGAGGGAATAGTGCATCGGAAAGGAGATACTCGTGTCCGAAAAGAAAATCCTATCGTTTCCATAGAAACGTTACTCGATTTAAAAGGAGATGTCATAGAAGACATAGTAATTCATTGCGACGCAATTTCTGTGTTAATTCGCCAGTGTGAGGGAGCGAGGGATGCAGAAAAGAAGGAATAGTGCATCGGGAATGAGATACTCGTATCCCAAAAGGTAATCCTGTCGCTTCCATAGAAAAGTTACTCGATTTAAAAGGAGATGTCATAGAAGACATAGTAATTCATGGCGACGCAATGTCTGTGTTAATTCGCCAGTGTGAGGGAGCGAGGGATGCAGAAAACAAGGAATAGTGCATCGGTAAGGATATACTCGTATCCCAAAATAAAATCCTGTCGTTTCCATAGAAACGTTACTCGATTTAAAAGGGGATGTCATAGAAGACATAGTAATTCATGGCGACGCAATGTCTGTGTTAATTCGCCAGTGTGAGGGAGCGAGGGATGCAGAAAAGAAGGAATAGTGCATCGGAAAGGAGATACTAGTATCCCAAAAGAAAATCCTGACATTTCCATAGAAACGTTACTCGATTTAAAAGGAGATGTCATAGAAGACATAGTAATTCATGGCGACGCATTTTCTGTGTTAATTCGCCAGTGTGAGGGAGCAAGGGATGCAGAAAACAAATAATAGTGGATCCTAAAGGAGATACTCGTATCCCAAAATAAAATCCTGTCGTTTCCATAGAAACGTTACTCGATTTAAAATGACATGTCATAGAAGACATAGTAATTCATGGCGACGCCATTTCTGTGTTAATTCTCCAGTGTGAGGGAGCGAGGGATGCAGAAAAGAAGGAATAGTGCATCGGTAAGGAGATACTCGTATCCCAAAAGAAAATCCTGTCGTTTCCATAGAAACGTTACTCGATTTAAATGGAGATGTCATAGAAGACATAGTAATTCATGGCGACTCATTTTCTGTGTTACTTCGCCAGTGTGAGGGATCGAGGGATGCAGAAAAGAGGGAATAGTGCATCGGAAAGGAGATACGCGTGTCCGAAAAGAAAATCCTATCGTTTCCATAGAAACGTTACTCGATTTAAAAGGAGATGTCATAGAAGACATAGTAATTCATTGCGACGCAATTTCTGTGTTAATTCGCCAGTGTGAGGGAGCGAGGGATGCAGAAAACAAGGAATAGTGCATCCTAAAGGAGATACTCGTATTCCAAAAGAAAATCCTGTCGTTTCCATAGAAACGTTACTCGATTTAAAAGGAGATGTCATAGAAGACATAGTAATTCATGGCGACGCAATTTGTGTGTTAATTCGCCAGTGTGAGGGAGCGAGGGATGCAGAAAAGAAGGAATAGTGCATCGAAAAGGAGATACTCGTATCCCAAAAGAAAATCCTGTCGTTTCCACAGAAACGTTACTCGATTTAAAAGGAGATGTCATAGAAGACATAGTAATTCATGGCGACGCCATTTCTGTGTTAATTCGCCAGTGTGAGGGAGCGGGGGACGCAGAGAAGAAGGAATAGAGCATCGCAAAGGAGATACTCGTATCCCAAAACAAAATCCTTTCGTTTCCATGGAAACATTACTCGATTTAAAAGGAGATGTCGTAGAAGACATAGTAATTTATGGCGACGCCATTTCTGTGTTAATTCGCCAGTGTGAGGGAGAGAGGGATGCGGAAAGCAAGGAATAGTGGATCCTAAAGGAGATACTCGTATCCCAAAATAAAATCCTGTCGTTTCCATAGAAACGTTACTCGATTTAAAAGGGGATGTCATAGAAGACATAGTAATTCATGGCGACGCAATGTCTGTGTTAATTCGCCAGTGTGAGGGAGCGAGGGATGCAGAAAAGAAGGAATAGTGCATCGGAAAGGAGATACTAGTATCCCAAAAGAAAATCCTGACATTTCCATAGAAACGTTACACGATTTAAAAGGAGATGTCATAGAAGACATGGTAATTCATGGCGACGCAATGTCTGTGTTAATTCGCCAGTGTGAGGGAGCGAGTGATGCAGAAAAGAAGGAATAGTGCATCGGAAATGGGATACTCGTATCCCAAAAGAAAATCCTGTTGTTTCCATAGAAACGTTACTCGATTTAAAAGGAGATGTCATAGAAGACATAGTAATTCATGGCGACGCCATTTCTGTGTTCATTCGCCAGTGTGCGGGAGCGAGGGATGCAGAAAAGAAGGAATAGTGCATCGGAAAGGAGATACTCGTATCCCAAAAGAAAATCCTGTCGTTTCCATAGAAACGTTACTCGATTGAAAGGAAGATGTCATAGAAAACATAGTAATTCATGGCGACGCCATTTCTGTGTTAATTCGCCAGTGTGAGGGAGCGAGGGATGCAGATAAGAAGGAATAGTGCATCGGAAACGAGATACTTGTATCCCAAAAGAAAATCCTGTCGTTTCCATAGAAACGTTACACGATTTAAAAGGAGATGTCATAGAAGACATGGTAATTCATGGCGACGCAATGTCTGTGTTAATTCGCCAGTGTGAGGGAGCGAGTGATGCAGAAAAGAAGGAATAGTGCATCGGAAATGGGATACTCGTATCCCAAAAGAAAATCCTATCGTTTCCATAGAAACGTTACTCGATTTAAAAGGAGATGTCATAGAAGACATAGTAATTCATTGCGACGCAATTTCTGTGTTAATTCGCCAGTGTGAGGGAGCGAGGGATGCAGAAAACAAGGAATAGTGCATCCTAAAGGAGATACTCGTATTCCAAAAGAAAATCCTGTCGTTTCCATAGAAACGTTACTCGATTTAAAAGGAGATGTCATAGAAGACATAGTAATTCATGGCGACGCAATTTGTGTGTTAATTCGCCAGTGTGAGGGAGCGAGGGATGCAGAAAAGAAGGAATAGTGCATCGAAAAGGAGATACTCGTATCCCAGAAGAAAATCCTGTCGTTTCCACAGAAACGTTACTCGATTTAAAAGGAGATGTCATAGAAGACATAGTAATTCATGGCGACGCCATTTCTGTGTTAATTCGCCAGTGTGAGGGAGCGGGGGACGCAGAGAAGAAGGAATAGAGCATCGCAAAGGAGATACTCGTATCCCAAAACAAAATCCTTTCGTTTCCATGGAAACATTACTCGATTTAAAAGGAGATGTCGTAGAAGACATAGTAATTTAAGGCGACGCCATTTCTGTGTTAATTCGCCAGTGTGAGGGAGAGAGGGATGCGGAAAGCAAGGAATAGTGGATCCTAAAGGAGATACTCGTATCCCAAAATAAAAATCCTGTCGTTTCCATAGAAACGTTACTCGATTTAAAAGGGGATGTCATAGAAGACATAGTAATTCATGGCGACGCAATGTCTGTGTTAATTCGCCAGTGTGAGGGAGCGAGGGATGCAGAAAAGAAGGAATAGTGCATCGGAAAGGAGATACTAGTATCCCATAAGAAAATCCTGACATTTCCATAGAAACGTTACTCGATTTAAAAGGAGATGTCATAGAAGACATAGTAATTCATGGCGACGCATTTTCTGTGATAATTCGCCAGTGTGAGGGAGCAAGGGATGCAGAAAACAAATAATAGTGGATCCTAAAGGAGATACTCGTATCCCAAAATAAAATCCTGTCGTTTCCATAGAAACGTTACTCGATTTAAAAGGACATGTCATAGAAGACATAGTAATTCATGGCGACGCCATTTCTGTTGTTATTCGCCAGTGTGAGGGAGCGAGGGATGCAGAAGAGAAGGGATAGTGCATCGGAAAGGAGATACTCGTATCCCAAAAGAAAATCCTATCGTCTCCATAGAAACGATACTCGATTTAAAAGGAGATGTCATAGAAGACATAGTAATTCATGGCGACGCCATTTCTGTGTTAATTCTCCATTGTGAGGGAGCGAGGGATGCAGAAAAGAAGGAATAGTGCATCGGTAAGGAGATACTCGTATCCCAAAAGAAAATCCTGTCGTTTCCATAGAAACGTTACTCGATTTAAATGGAGATGTCATAGAAGACATAGTAATTCATGGCGACGCAATTTGTGTGTTAATTCGCCAGTGTGAGGGAGCGAGGGATGCAGAAAAGGAGGAATAGTGCATCGGAAAGGAGATACTCGTATCCGAAAAGAAAATCCTGTCGTTTCCATAGAAACGTTACTCGATTTAAAAGGAGATGTCATAGAAGACATAGTAATTCATGGCGACCCCATTTCTGTGTTAATTCGCCAGTGTGAGGGAGCGAGGGATGCAGAAAAGAAGGAATAGTGCATCGGAAAGGAGATACTCGTATCATAAAAGAAAATCCTGTCGTTTGCATAGAAACGTTACTCGATTTAAAAGGAGATGTCATAGAAGACATAGTAATTCATGGCGACGCATTTTCTGTGTTAATTCGCCAGTGTGAGGGAGCGAGGGATGCAGAAAACAAGGAATAGTGGATCCTAAAGGAGATACTCGTATCCTAAAATAAAATCCTGTCGTTTCCATAGAAACGTTACTCGATTTAAAAGGAGATGTCATAGAAGACATAGTAATTCATGGCGACGCAATGTCTGTGTTAATTCGCCAGTGTGAGGGAGCGAGGGATGCAGAGAAGAAGGAATAGTGCATCGGAAGGGAGATACTAGTATCCCAAAAGAAAATCCTGTCGTTTCCATAGAAACGTTACTCGATTTAAAAGGAGATGTCATAGAAGACATAGTAATTCATGGCGACGCATTTTCTGTGTTAATTCGCCAGTGTGACGGAGCGAGGGATGCAGAAAACAAGGAATAGTGGATTCTAAAGGAGATACTCGTATCCCAAAATAAAATCCTGTCGTTTCCATAGAAACGTCACTCGATTTAAGAGGACATGTCATAGAAGACATAGAAATTCATGGCGACGCCATTTCTGTTAATATTCGCCAGTGTGAGGGAGCGAGGGATGCAGAAAAGAAGGGATAGTGCATCGGAAAGGAGATACTCGTATCCCAAAAGAAAATCCTATCGTTTCCATAGAAACGTTACTCGATTTAAAAGGAGATGTCATAGAAGACATAGTAATTCATGGCGACGCCATTTCTGTGTTAATTCGCCATTCTGAGGGGCGACGGATGCAGAAAAAGAGGAATAGTGCATCGGAAAGGAGATACTCGTATCCCAAAAGAAAATCCTGTCGTTTCCATAGAAACGTTACTCGATTGAAAGGAAGATGTCATAGAAAACATAGTAATTCATGGCGACGCCATTTCTGTGTCAATTCGATAGTGTGAGGGAGCGAGGGATGCAGATAAGAAGGAATAGTGCATCGGAAAAGAGATACTTGTATCCCAAAAGAAAATCCTGTCGTTTCCATAGAAACGTTACACGATTTAAAAGGAGATGTCATAGAAGACATGGTAATTCATGGCGACGCAATGTCTGTGTTAATTCGCCAGTGTGAGGGAGCGAGTGATGCAGAAAAGAAGGAATAGTGCATCGGAAATGTGATACTCGTATCCCAAAAGAAAATCCTGTCGTTTCCATAGAAACGTTACTCGATTTAAAAGGAGATGTCATAGAAGACATAGTAATTCATGGCGACGCCATTTCTGTGTTAATTCGCCAGTGTGAGGGAGCGAGGGATGCAGAAAAGAAGGAATAGTGCATCGGAAAGGAGATACTCGTATCCCAAAAGAAAATCCTGTCGTTTACATAGAAATGTTACTCGATTTAAAAGGAGATGTCATAGAAGACATAGTAATTCATGGCGACGCCATTTCTGTGTTAATTCGCCAGTGTGAGGGAGCGAGGGATGCAGAAAAGAAGGAATAGTGCATCGAAAAGGAGATACTCGTATCCCAAAAGAAAATCCTGTCGTTTCCATAGAAACGTTACTCGATTTAAAAGGAGATGTCATAGAAGACATAGTAATTCATGGCGACGCCATTTCTGTGTTAATTCGCCAGTGTGAGGGAGCGGGGGACGCAGAGAAGAAGGAATAGTGCATCGCAAAGGAGATACTCGTATCCCAAAACAAAATCCTTTCGTTTCCATGGAAACGTTACTCGATTTAAAAGGAGATGTCGTAGAAGACATAGGAATTTATGGCGACGCCATTTCTGTGTTAATTCGCCAGTGTGAGGGAGAGAGGGATGCGGAAAACAAGGAATAGTGCATCCTAAAGGAGATACTCGTATCCCAAAATAAAACCCTGTCGTTTCCATAGAAACGTTACTCGATTTAAAAGGGGATGTCATAGAAGACATAGTAATTCATGGCGACGCAATGTCTGTGTTAATTCGCCAGTGTGAGGGAGCGAGGGATGCAGAAAAGAAGGAATAGTGCATCGGAAAGGAGATACTAGTATCCCAAAAGAAAATCCTAACATTTCCATAGAAACGTTACTCGATTTAAAAGGAGATGTCATAGAAGACATAGTAATTCATGGCGACGCATTTTCTGTGTTAATTCGCCAGTGTGAGGGAGCAAGGGATGCAGAAAACAAATAATAGTGGATCCTAAGGGAGATACTCGTATCCCAAAATAAAATCCTGTCGTTTCCATAGAAACGTTACTCGATTTAAAAGGACATGTCATAGAAGACATAGTAATTCATGGCGACGCCATTTCTGTGTTAATTCTCCAGTGTGAGGGAGCGAGGGATGCAGAAAAGAAGGAATAGTGCATCGGTAAGGAGATACTCGTATCCCAAAAGAAAATCCTGTCGTTTCCATAGAAACGTTACTCGATTTAAATGGAGATGTCATAGAAGACATAGTAATTCATGGCGACTCATTTTCAGTGTTACTTCGCCAGTGTGAGGGATCGAGGGATGCAGAAAAGAGGGAATAGTGCATCGGAAAGGAGATACTCGTGTCCGAAAAGAAAATCCTATCGTTTCCATAGAAACGTTACTCGATTTAAAAGGAGATGTCATAGAAGACATAGTAATTCATTGCGACGCAATTTCTGTGTTAATTCGCCAGTGTGAGGGAGCGAGGGATGCAGATAACAAGGAATAGTGCATCCTAAAGGAGATACTCGTATTCCAAAAGAAAATCCTGTCGTTTCCATAGAAACGTTACTCGACTTAAAAGGAGATGTCATAGAAGACATAGTAATTCATGGCGACGCAATTTGTGTGTTAATTCGCCAGTGTGAGGGAGCGAGGGATGCAGAAAAGGAGGAATAGTGCATCGGAAAGGAGATACTCGTATCCGAAAAGAAAATCCTGTCGTTTCCATAGAAACGTTACTCGATTTAAAAGGAGATGTCATAGAAGACATAGTAATTCATGGCGACCCGATTTCTGTGTTAATTCGCCAGTGTGAGGGAGCGAGGGATGCAGAAAAGAAGGAATAGTGCATCGGAAAGGAGATACTCGTATCCCAAAAGAAAATCCTGTCGTTTGCATAGAAACGTTACTCGATTTAAAAGGAGATGTCATAGAAGACATAGTAATTCATGGCGACGCATTTTCTGTGTTAATTCGCCAGTGTGAGGGAGCGAGGGATGCAGAAAACAAGGAATAGTGGATCCTAAAGGAGATACTCGTATCCTAAAATAAAATCTTGTCGTTTCCATAGAAACGGTACTCGATTTAAAAGGAGATGTCATAGAAGACATAGTAATTCATGGCGACGCAATGTCTGTGTTAATTCGCCAGTGTGAGGGAGCGAGGGATGCAGAAAAGAAGGAATAGTGCATCGGAAGGGAGATACTAATATCCCAAAAGAAAATCCTGTCGTTTCCATAGAAACGTTACTCGATTTAAAAGGAGATGTCATAGAAGACATAGTAATTCATGGCGACGCATTTTCTGTGTTAATTCGCCAGTGTGAGGGAGCGAGGGATGCAGAAAACAAGGAATAGTGGATCCTAAAGGAGATACTCGTATCCCAAAATAAAATACTGTCGTTTCCATAGAAACGTTACTCGATTTAAGAGGACATGTCATAGAAGACATAGTAATTCATGGCGACGCCATTTCTGTCAATATTCGCCAGTGTGAGGGAGCGAGGGATGCAGAAAAAAAGGGATAGTGCATCGGAAAGGAGATACTCGTATCCCAAAAGAAAATTCTATCGTTTCCATAGAAACGTTACTCGATTTAAAAGGAGATGTCATAGAAGACATAGTAATTCATGGCGACGCCATTTCTGTGTTAATTCGCCATTCTGAGGGGCGACGGATGCAGAAAAAAAGGAATAGTGCATCGGAAAGGAGATACTCGTATCCCAAAAGAAAATCCTGTCGTTTCCATAGAAACGTTACTCGATTGAAAGGAAGATGTCATAGAAGACATAGTAATTCATGGCGACGCCATTTCTGTGTTAATTCGCCAGTGTGAGGGAGCGAGGGATGCAGATAAGAAGGAATAGTGCATCGGAAAGGAGATACTCGTATCCCAAAAGAAAATCCTGTCGTTTCCATAGAAACGTTACACGATTTAAAAGGAGATGTCATAGAAGACATGGTAATTCATGGCGACGCAATGTCTGTGTTAATTCGCCAGTGTGAGGGAGCGAGGGATGCAGAAAAGAAGAAATAGTGCATCGGAAATGGGATACTCGTATCCCAAAAGAAAATCCTGTCGATTCCATAGAAACGTTACTCGATTTAAAAGGATATGTCATAGAAGACATGGTAATTCATGGCGACGCATTTTCTGTGTTAATTCGCCAGTGTGAGGTAGCGAGGGATGCAGAAAACAAATAATAGTGGATCCTAAAAGAGATACTCGTATCCCAAAATAAAATCCTGTCGTTTCCATAGAAACGTTACTCGATTTAAAAGGACATGTCATAGAAGACATAGTAATTCATGGCGACGCCATTTCTGTTGTTATTCGCCAGTGTGAGGGAGCGAGGGATGCAGAAGAGAAGGGATAGTGCATCGGAAAGGAGATACTCGTATCCCAAAAGAAAATCCTATCGTTTCCATAGAAACGTTACTCGATTTAAAAGGAGGTGTCATAGAAGACATAGTAATTCATGGCGACGCCATTTCTGTGTTAATTCTCCAGTGTGAGGGAGCGAGGGATGCAGAAGAGAAGGAATAGTGCATCGATAAGGAGATACTCGTATCCCAAAAAAAAATCCTTTCGTTTCCATAGAAACGTTACTCGATTTAAAAGGAGATGTCATAGAAGACATGGTAATTCATGGCGACGCAATGTCTGTGTTAATTCGCCAGTGTGAGGGAGCGAGGGATGCAGAAAAGAAGGAATAGTGCATCGGAAAGGAGATACTCGTATCCCAAAAGAAAATTTTGTCGTTTACATAGAAATGTTACTCGATTTAAAAGGATATGTCATAGAAGACATAGTAATTCATGGCGACGCCATTTCTGTGTTAATTCGCCAGTGTGAGGGAGCGAGGGATGCAGAAAAGTAGGAATAGTGCATCGAAAAGGAGATACTCGTATCCCAAAAGAAAATCCTGTCGTTTCCATAGAAACGTTACTCGATTTAAAAGGAGATGTCATAGAAGACATAGTAATTCATGGCGACGCCATTTCTGTGTTAATTCGCCAGTGTGAGGGAGCGGGGGATGCAGAGAAGAAGGAATAGTGCATCGCAAAGGAGATACTCGTATCCCAAAACAAAATCCTTTCGTTTCCATGGAAACGTTACTCGATTTAAAAGGAGATGTCGTAGAAGACATTGTAATTTATGGCGACGCCATTTCTGTGTTAATTCGCCAGTGTAAAGGAGCGAGGGATGCAGAAAAGAAGGAATAGTGCATCGGAAAGGAGATACTCGTATCCCAAAAGAAAATCCTGTCGTTTCCATAGAAACGTTACTCGATTTAAAAGGAGATGTCTTAGAAAACATAGTAATTCATGGCGACGCGATTTCTGTGTTAATTCGCCAGTGTGAGGGAGCGAGGGATGCAGAAAAGAAGGAATAGTGCATCGGGAATGAGATACTCGTATCCCAAAAGAAAATCCTGTCGTTTCCATAGAAACGTTACTCGATTTAAAAGGAGATGTCATAGAAGACATAGTAATTCATGGCGACGCAATGTCTGTGTTAATTCGCCAATGTGAGGGAGCGAGGGATGCAGAAAAGAAGGAATAGTGCATCGGAAAGGAGATACTCGTATCCCAAAAGAAAATCCTTTCGTTTCCATAGAAACGTTACTCGATTTAAAAGGGGATGTCATAGAAGACATAGTAATTCATGGCGACGCCATTTCTGTGTTAATTCGCCAGTGTGAGGGAGCGAGGGATGCAGAAAAGAAGGAATAGTGCATCGGAAAGGAGATACTCGTATCCCAAAAGAAAATCCTTTCGTTTCCATAGAAACGTTACTCGATTTAAAAGGAGATGTCATAGAAGACATAGTAATTCATGGCGACGCCATTTCTGTGTTAATTCGCCATTCTGAGGGGCGACGGATGCAGAAAAAGAGGAATAGTGCATCGGAAAGGAGATACTCGTATCCCAAAAGAAAATCCTGTCGTTTCCATAGAAACGTTACTCGATTGAAAGGAAGATGTCATAGAAAACATAGTAATTCATGGCGACGCCATTTCTGTGTTAATTCGCCAGTGTGAGGGAGCGAGGGATGCAGATAAGAAGGAATAGTGCATCGGAAAAGAGATACTTGTATCCCAAAAGAAAATCCTGTCGTTTCCATAGAAACGTTACACGATTTAAAAGGAGATGTCATAGAAGACATGGTAATTCATGGCGACGCAATGTCTGTGTTAATTCGCCAGTGTGAGGGAGCGAGTGATGCAGAAAAGAAGGAATAGTGCATCGGAAATGGGATACTCGTATCCCAAAAGAAAATCCTGTCGTTTCCATAGAAACGTTACTCGATTTAAAAGGAGATGTCATAGAAGACATAGTAATTCATGGCGACGCCATTTCTGTGTTAATTCGCCAGTGTGAGGGAGCGAGGGATGCAGAAAAGAAGGAATAGTGCATCGGAAAGGAGATACTCGTATCCCAAAAGAAAATCCTGTCGTTTACATAGAAATGTTACTCGATTTAAAAGGAGATGTCATAGAAGACATAGTAATTCATGGCGACGCCATTTCTGTGTTAATTCGCCAGTGTGAGGGAGCGAGGGATGCAGAAAAGAAGGAATAGTGCATCGAAAAGGAGATACTCGTATCCCAAAAGAAAATCCTGTCGTTTCCATAGAAACGTTACTCGATTTAAAAGGAGATGTCATAGAAGACATAGTAATTCATGGCGACGCCATTTCTGTGTTAATTCGCCAGTGTGAGGGAGCGGGGGACGCAGAGAAGAAGGAATAGTGCATCGCAAAGGAGATACTCGTATCCCAAAACAAAATCCTTTCGTTTCCATGGAAACGTTACTCGATTTAAAAGGAGATGTCGTAGAAGACATAGTAATTTATGGCGACGCCATTTCTGTGTTAATTCGCCAGTGTGAGGGAGAGAGGGATGCGGAAAACAAGGAATAGTGGATCCTAAAGGAGATACTCGTATCCCAAAATAAAATCCTGTCGTTTCCATAGAAACGTTACTCGATTTAAAAGGGGATGTCATAGAAGACATAGTAATTCATGGCGACGCAATGTCTGTGTTAATTCGCCAGTGTGAGGGAGCGAGGGATGCAGAAAAGAAGGAATAGTGCATCGGAAAGGAGATACTAGTATCCCAAAAGAAAATCCTAACATTTCCATAGAAACGTTACTCGATTTAAAAGGAGATGTCATAGAAGACATAGTAATTCATGGCGACGCATTTTCTGTGTTAATTCGCCAGTGTGAGGGAGCAAGGGATGCAGAAAACAAATAATAGTGGATCCTAAAGGAGATACTCGTATCCCAAAATAAAATCCTGTCGTTTCCATAGAAACGCTACTCGATTTAAAAGGACATGTCATAGAAGCCATAGTAATTCATGGCGACGCCATTTCTGTGTTAATTCTCCAGTGTGAGGGAGCGAGGGATGCAGAAAAGAAGGAATAGTGCATCGGTAAGGAGATACTCGTATCCCAAAAGAAAATCCTGTCGTTTCCATAGAAACGTTACTCGATTTAAATGGAGATGTCATAGAAGACATAGTAATTCATGGCGACTCATTTTCAGTGTTACTTCGCCAGTGTGAGGGATCGAGGGATGCAGAAAAGAGGGAATAGTGCATCGGAAAGGAGATACTCGTGTCCGAAAAGAAAATCCTATCGTTTCCGTAGAAACGTTACTCGATTTAAAAGGAGATGTCATAGAAGACATAGTAATTCATTGCGACGCAATTTCTGTGTTAATTCGCCAGTGTGAGGGAGCGAGGGATGCAGATAACAAGGAATAGTGCATCCTAAAGGAGATACTCGTATTCCAAAAGAAAATCCTGTCGTTTCCATAGAAACGTTACTCGACTTAAAAGGAGATGTCATAGAAGACATAGTAATTCATGGCGACGCAATTTGTGTGTTAATTCGCCAGTGTGAGGGAGCGAGGGATGCAGAAAAGGAGGAATAGTGCATCGGAAAGGAGATACTCGTATCCGAAAAGAAAATCCTGTCGTTTCCATAGAAACGTTACTCGATTTAAAAGGAGATGTCATAGAAGACATAGTAATTCATGGCGACCCGATTTCTGTGTTAATTCGCCAGTGTGAGGGAGCGAGGGATGCAGAAAAGAAGGAATAGTGCATCGGAAAGGAGATACTCGTATCCCAAAAGAAAATCCTGTCGTTTGCATAGAAACGTTACTCGATTTAAAAGGAGATGTCATAGAAGACATAGTAATTCATGGCGACGCATTTTCTGTGTTAATTCGCCAGTGTGAGGGAGCGAGGGATGCAGAAAACAAGGAATAGTGGATCCTAAAGGAGATACTCGTATCCTAAAATAAAATCTTGTCGTTTCCATAGAAACGGTACTCGATTTAAAAGGAGATGTCATAGAAGACATAGTAATTCATGGCGACGCAATGTCTGTGTTAATTCGCCAGTGTGAGGGAGCGAGGGATGCAGAAAAGAAGGAATAGTGCATCGGAAGGGAGATACTAATATCCCAAAAGAAAATCCTGTCGTTTCCATAGAAACGTTACTCGATTTAAAAGGAGATGTCATAGAAGACATAGTAATTCATGGCGACGCATTTTCTGTGTTAATTCGCCAGTGTGAGGGAGCGAGGGATGCAGAAAACAAGGAATAGTGGATCCTAAAGGAGATACTCGTATCCCAAAATAAAATACTGTCGTTTCCATAGAAACGTTACTCGATTTAAGAGGACATGTCATAGAAGACATAGTAATTCATGGCGACGCCATTTCTGTCAATATTCGCCAGTGTGAGGGAGCGAGGGATGCAGAAAAAAAGGGATAGTGCATCGGAAAGGAGATACTCGTATCCCAAAAGAAAATTCTATCGTTTCCATAGAAACATTACTCGATTTAAAAGGAGATGTCATAGAAGACATAGTAATTCATGGCGACGCCATTTCTGTGTTAATTCGCCATTCTGAGGGGCGACGGATGCAGAAAAAAAGGAATAGTGCATCGGAAAGGAGATACTCGTATCCCAAAAGAAAATCCTGTCGTTTCCATAGAAACGTTACTCGATTGAAAGGAAGATGTCATAGAAGACATAGTAATTCACGGCGACGCCATTTCTGTGTTAATTCGCCAGTGTGAGGGAGCGAGGGATGCAGATAAGAAGGAATAGTGCATCGGAAAGGAGATACTCGTATCCCAAAAGAAAATCCTGTCGTTTCCATAGAAACGTTACACGATTTAAAAGGAGATGTCATAGAAGACATGGTAATTCATGGCGACGCAATGTCTGTGTTAATTCGCCAGTGTGAGGGAGCGAGGGATGCAGAAAAGAAGAAATAGTGCATCGGAAATGGGATACTCGTATCCCAAAAGAAAATCCTGTCGATTCCATAGAAACGTTACTCGATTTAAAAGGATATGTCATAGATGACATGGTAATTCATGGCGACGCATTTTCTGTGTTAATTCGCCAGTGTGAGGGAGCGAGGGATGCAGAAAACAAATAATAGTGGATCCTAAAAGAGATACTCGTATCCCAAAATAAAATCCTGTCGTTTCCATAGAAACGTTACTCGATTTAAAAGGACATGTCATAGAAGACATAGTAATTCATGGCGACGCCATTTCTGTTGTTATTCGCCAGTGTGAGGGAGCGAGGGATGCAGAAGAGAAGGGATAGTGCATCGATAAGGAGATACTCGTATCCCAAAAAAAAATCCTTTCGTTTCCATAGAAACGTTACTCGATTTAAAAGGAGATGTCATAGAAGACATGGTAATTCATGGCGACGCAATGTCTGTGTTAATTCGCCAGTGTGAGGGAGCGAGGGATGCAGAAAAGAAGGAATAGTGCATCGGAAAGGAGATACTCGTATCCCAAAAGAAAATCCTGTCGTTTACATAGAAATGTTACTCGATTTAAAAGGATATGTCATAGAAGACATAGTAATTCATGGCGACGCCATTTCTGTGTTAATTCGCCAGTGTGAGGGAGCGAGGGATGCAGAAAAGTAGGAATAGTGCATCGAAAAGGAGATACTCGTATCCCAAAAGAAAATCCTGTCGTTTCCATAGAAACGTTACTCGATTTAAAAGGAGATGTCATAGAAGACATAGTAATTCATGGCGACGCCATTTCTGTGTTAATTCGCCAGTGTGAGGGAGCGGGGGATGCAGAGAAGAAGGAATAGTGCATCGCAAAGGAGATACTCGTATCCCAAAACAAAATCCTTTCGTTTCCATGGAAACGTTACTCGATTTAAAAGGAGATGTCGCAGAAGACATAGTAATTTATGGCGACGCCATTTCTGTGTTAATTCGCCAGTGTAAAGGAGCGAGGGATGCAGAAAAGAAGGAATAGTGCATCGGAAAGGAGATACTCGTATCCCAAAAGAAAATCCTGTCGTTTCCATAGAAACGTTACTCGATTTAAAAGGAGATGTCTTAGAAAACATAGTAATTCATGGCGACGCGATTTCTGTGTTAATTCGCCAGTGTGAGGGAGCGAGGGATGCAGAAAAGAAGGAATAGTGCATCGGGAATGAGATACTCGTATCCCAAAAGAAAATCCTGTCGTTTCCATAGAAACGTTACTCGATTTAAAAGGAGATGTCATAGAAGACATAGTAATTCATGGCGACGCAATGTCTGTGTTAATTCGCCAATGTGAGGGAGCGAGGGATGCAGAAAAGAAGGAATAGTGCATCGGAAAGGAGATACTCGTATCCCAAAAGAAAATCCTTTCGTTTCCATAGAAACGTTACTCGATTTAAAAGGGGATGTCATAGAAGACATAGTAATTCATGGCGACGCCATTTCTGTGTTAATTCGCCAGTGTGAGGGAGCGAGGGATGCAGAAAAGAAGGAATAGTGCATCGGTAAGGAGATACTCGTATCCCAAAAGAAAATCCTGTCGTTTCCATAGAAACGTTACTCGATTTAAAAGGAGATGTCATAGAAGACATAGTAATTGATGGCGACGCAATGTCTGTGTTAATTCGCCAGTGTGAGGGAGCGAGGGATGCAGAAAAGAAGGAATAGTGCATCGGAAAGGAGATACTCGTATCCGAAAAGAAAATCCTGTCGTTTCCATAGAAACGTTACTCGATTTAGAAGGAGATGTCATAGAAGACATAGTAATTCATGGCGACCCCATTTCTGTGTTAATTCGCCAGTGTGAGGGAGCGAGGGATGCAGAAAAGAAGGAATAGTGCATCGGAAAGGAGATACTCGTATCCCAAAAGAAAATCCTGTCGTTTGCATAGAAACGTTACTCGATTTAAAAGGAGATGTCATAGAAGACATAGTAATTCATGGCGACGCATTTTCTGTGTTAATTCGCCAGTGTGAGGGAGCGAGGGATGCAGAATACAAGGAATAGTGGATGCTAAAGGAGATACTCGTATCCTAAAATAAAATCCTGTCGTTTCCATAAAAACGTTACTCGATTTAAAAGGAGATGTCATAGAGAACATAGTGATTCATGGCGACGCAATGTCTGTGTTAATTCGCCAGTGTGAGGGAGCGAGGGATGCAGAAAAGAAGGAATAGTGCATCGGAAGGGAGATACTAGTATCCCAAAAGAAAATCCTGTCGTTTCCATAGAAACGTTACTCGATTTCAAAGGAGATGTCATAGAAGACATAGTAATTCATGGCGACGCATTTTCTATGTTAATTCGCCAGTGTGAGGGAGCGAGGGATGCAGAAAACAATGAATAGTGGATCCTAAAGGAGATACTCGTATCCCAAAATAAAATCCTGTCGTTTCCATACAAACGTTACTCGATTTAAAAGGACATGTCATAGAAGACATAGTAATTCATGGCGACGCCATTTCTGTTAATATTCGCCAGTGTGAGGGAGCGAGGGATGCAGAAAAGAAGGAATAGTGCATCGGAAAGGAGATACTAGTATCCCAAAAGAAAATCCTATCGTTTCCATAGAAACGTTACTCGATTTAAAAGGAGATGTCATAGAAGACATAGTAATTCTTGGCGACGCCATTTCTGTGTTAATTCGCCATTGTGAGGGGCGACGGATGCAGAAAAAAAGGAATAGTGCATCGGAAAGGAGATACTCGTATCCCAAAAGAAAATCCTGTCGTTTCCATAGAAACGTTACTCGATTGAAAGGAAGATGTCATAGAAGACATAGTAATTCATGGCGACGCCATTTCTGTGTTAATTCGCCAGCGTGAGGGAGCGAGGGATGCAGATAAGAAGGAATAGTTCATCGGAAAGGAGATATTCGTATCCCAAAAGAAAATCCTGTCGTTTCCATAGAAACGTTACACGATTTAAAAGGAGATGTCATAGAAGACATGATAATTCATGGCGACGCAATGTCTGTGTTAATTCGCCAGTGTGAGGGAGCGAGGGATGCAGAAAAGAAGGAATAGTGCATCGGAAATGGGATACTCGTATCCCAAAAGAAAATCCTGTCGTTTCCATAGAAACGTTACTCGATTTAAAAGGAGATGTAATAGAAGACATAGTAATTCATGGCGACGCCATTTCTGTGTTAATTCGCCAGTGTGAGGGAGCGAGGGATGCAGAAAAGAAGGAATAGTGCATCGGAAAGGAGATACTCGTATCCCAAAAGAAAATCCTGTCGTTTACATAGAAATGTTACTCGATTTAAAAGGAGATGTCATAGAAGACATAGTAATTCATGGCGACGCCATTTCTGTGTTAATTCGCCAGTGTGAGGGAGCGGGGGATGCAGAGAAGAAGGAATAGTGCATCGCAAAGGAGATACTCGTATCCCAAAACAAAATCCTTTCGTTTCCATGGAAACGTTACTCGATTTAAAAGGAGATGTCGTAGAAGACATAGTAATTTATGGGGACGCCATTTCTGTGTTAATTCGCCAGTGTAAAGGAGCGAGGGATGCAGAAAAGAAGGAATAGTGCATCGGAAAGGAGATACTCGTATCCCAAAAGAAAATCCTGTCGTTTCCATAGAAACGTTACTCGATTTAAAACGAGATGTCATAGAAAACATAGTAATTCATGGCGACGCCATTTCTGTGTTAATTCGCCAGTGTGAGGGAGCGAGGGATGCAGAAAAGAAGGAATAGTGCATCGGGAATGAGATACTCGTATCCCAAAGGAAAATCCTGTCGTTTCCATAGAGACGTTACCCGATTTAAAAGGAGATGTCATAGAAGACATAGTAATTCATGGCGACGCAATGTCTGTGTTAATTCGCCAATGTGAGGGAGCGAGGGATGCAGAAAAGAAGAAATAGTGCATCAGAAAGGAGATACTCGTATCCCAAAAGAAAATCCTGTCGTTTCCATAGAAACGTTACTCGATTTAAAAGGGGATGTCATAGAAGATATAGTAATTCATGGCGACGCCATTTCTGTGTTAATTCGCCAGTGTGAGGGAGCGAGGGATGCAGAAAAGAAGGAATAGTGCATCGGTCAGGAGATACTCGTATCCCAAAATAAAATCCGGTCGTTTCCATAGAAACGTTACTCGATTTAAAAGGACATGTCATAGAAGACATAGTAATTCTTGGCGACGCAATGTCTGTGTTAATTCGCCAGTGTGAGGGAGCGAGGGATGCAGAAAAGAAGGAATAGTGCATCGGGAAGGAGATACTAGTATCCCAATAGAAAATCCCGTCGTTTCCACAGAAACGTTGCTCGATTTAAAAGGAGATGTCATAGAAGACATGGTAATTCATGGCGACGCATTTTCTGTGTTAATTCGCCAGTGTGAGGGAGCGAGGGATGCAAAAAACAAATAATAGTGGATCCTAAAGGAGATACTCGTATCCCAAAAGAAAATCCTGTCGTTTACATAGAAATGTTACTCGATTTAGAAGGATATGTCATAGAAGACATAGTAATTCATGGCGACGCCATTTCTGTGTTAATTCGCCAGTGTGAGGGAGCGAGGGATGCAGAAAAGAAGGAATAGTGCATCGAAAAGGAGATACTCGTATCCCAAAAGAAAATCCTGTCGTTTCCATAGAAACGTTACTCGATTTAAAATCAGATGTCATAGAAGACATAGTAATTCATGGCGACGCCATTTCTGTGTTAATTCGCCAGTGTGAGGTAGCGGGGGACGCAGAGAAGAAGGAATAGTGCATCGCAAAGGAGATACTCGTATCCCAAAACAAAATCCTTTCGTTTCCATGGAAACGTTACTCGATTTAAAAGGAGATGTCGTAGAAGACATAGTAATTTATGGCGACGCCATTTCTGTGTTAATTCGCCAGTGTAAAGGAGCGAGGGATGCAGAAAAGAAGGAATAGTGCATCGGAAAGGAGATACTCGTATCCCAAAAGAAAATCCTGTCGTTTCCATAGAAACGGTACTCGATTTAAAAGGAGATGTCATAGAAGACATAGTACTTCATGGCGACGCAATGTCCGTGTTAATTCGCCAATGTGAGTGAGCGAGGGATGCAGAAAAGAAGGAATAGTGCATCGGAAAGGAGATACTCGTATCCCAAAAGAAAATCCTGTCATTTCCATAGAAACGTTACTCGATTTAAAAGGGGATGTCATAGAAGACATAGTAATTCATGGCGACGCCATTTCTGTGTTAATTCGCCAGTGTGAGGGAGCGAGGGATGCAGAAAAGAAGGAATAGTGCATCGGTAAGGAGATACTCGTATCCCAAAAGAAAATCCTGTCGTTTCCATAGAAACGTTACTCGATTTAAAAGGAGATGTCATAGAAGACATAGTAATTGATGGCGACGCAATGTCTGTGTTAATTCGCCAGTGTGAGGGAGCGAGGGATGCAGAAAAGTGGGAATAGTGCATCGGAAAGGAGATACTAGTATCCCAAAAGAAAATCCTGACGTTTCCATAGAAACGTTACTCGATTTAAAAGGAGATGTCATAGAAGACATATTAATTCATGGCGACGCATTTTCTGTGTTAATTCGCCAGTGTGAGGGAGCGAGGGATGCGGAAAACAAGGAATAGTGGATCCTAAAGGAGATACTCGTATCCCAAAATAAAATCCTGTCGTTTCCATAGAAACGTTACTCGATTTAAAAGGACATGTCATAGAAGACATAGTAATTCACGGCGACGCAATTTCTGTTGTTATTCGCCAGTGTGAGGGAGCGAGGGATGCAGAAGAGAAGGGATAGTGCATCGGAAAGGAGATACTCGTATCCCAAAAGAAAATCCTATCGTTTCCATAGAAACGTTACTCGATTTAAAAGGAGATGTCCTAGAAGACATAGTTATTCATGGCGACGCCATTTCTGTGTTAATTCGCCATTGTGACGGGCGAGGGATGCAGAAAAGAAGGAATAGTGCATTGGAAAGGAGATACTCGTATCCCAAAAGAAAATCCTGTCGTTTCCATAGAAAAGTTACTCGATTTAAAAGGGGATGTCATAGAAGATATAGTAATTCATGGCGACGAAATTTCTGTGTTAATTCGCCAGTGTGAGGGAGCGAGGGATGCAGAAAAGAAGGAATAGTGCATCGGTCAGGAGATACTCGTATCCCAAAAGAAAATCCTGTCGTTTCCATAGAAACGTTACTCGATTTAAAAGGGGACGTCATAGAAGACATAGTAATTCATGGCGACGCAATGTCTGTCTTAATTCGCCAGTGTGAAGGAGCGAGGGATGCAGAAAAGAAGGAATAGTGCATCGGAAAGGAGATACTAGTATCCCAAAAGAATATCCTGACATTTCCATAGAAACGTTACTCGATTTAAAAGGAGATGTCATAGAAGACATAGTAATTCATGGCGACGCATTTTCTGTGTTAATTCGCCAGTGTGAGGGAGCGAGGGATGCAGAAAACAAATAATAGTGGATCCTAAAGGAGATACTCGTATCCCAAAATAAAATCCGGTCGTTTCCATAGAAACGTTACTCGATTTAAAAGGACATGTCATAGAAGACATAGTAATTCATGGCGACGCAATGTCTGTGTTAATTCGCCAGTGTGAGGGAGCGAGGGATGCAGAAAAGAAGGAATAGTGCATCGGGAAGGAGATACTAGTATCCCAATAGAAAATCCCGTCGCTTCCACAGAAACGTTGCTCGATTTAAAAGGAGATGTCATAGAAGACATGGTAATTCATGGCGACGCATTTTCTGTGTTAATTCGCCAGTGTGAGGGAGCGAGGGATGCAGAAAACAAATAATAGTGGATCCTAAAGGAGATACTCGTATCCCAAAATAAAATCCGGTCGTTTCCATAGAAACGTTACTCGATTTAAAAGGACATGTCATAGAAGACATAGTAATTCATGGCGACGCCATTTCTGTTGTTATTCGCCGGTGTGAGGGAGCGAGGGATGCAGAAGAGAAGGGATAGTGCATCGGAAAGGAGATACTCGTATCCCAAAAGAAAATCCTATCGTTTCCATAGAAACGTTACTCGATTTAAAAGGAGATGTCATAGAAGACATAGTAATTCATGGCGACGCCATTTCTGTGTTAATTCTCCAGTGTGAGGGAGCGAGGGATGCAGAAAAGAAGGAATAATGCATCGGTAAGGAGATACTCGTATCCCAAAAGAAAATCCTCTCGTTTCCATAGAAACGTTACTCGATTTAAAAGGAGATGTCATAGAAAACATGGTAATTCATGGCGACGCAATGTCTGTGTTAATTCGCCAGTGTGAGGGAGCGAGGGATGCAGAAAAGAAGGAATAGTGCATCGGAAATGGGATACTCGTATCCCAAAAGAAAATCCTTTCGTTTCCATAGAAACGTTACTCGATTTAAAAGGAGATGTCATAGAAGACATTGTAATTCATGGCGACGCCATTTCTGTGTTAATTCGCCAGTGTGAGGGAGCGAGGGATGCAGGAAAGAAGGAAAAGTGCATCGGAAAGGAGATACTCGTATCCCAAAAGAAAATCCTGTCGTTTACATAGAAATGTTACTCGATTTAAAAGGATATGTCATAGAAGACATAGTAGTTCATGGCGACGCCATTTCTGTGTTAATTCGCCAGTGTGAGGGAGCGAGGGATGCAGAAAAGAAGGAATAGTGCATCGAAAAGGAGATACTCGTATCCCAAAAGAAAATCCTGTCGTTTCCATAGAAACGTTACTCGATTTAAAAGGAGATGTCATAGAAGACATAGTAATTCATGGCGACGCCATTTCTGTGTTAATTCGCCAGTGTGAGGTAGCGGGGGACGCAGAAAAAAAGGGATAGTGCATCGGAAAGGAGATACTCGTATCCCAAAAGAAAATTCTATCGTTTCCATAGAAACGTTACTCGATTTAAAAGGAGATGTCATAGAAGACATAGTAATTCATGGCGACGCCATTTCTGTGTTAATTCGCCATTCTGAGGGGCGACGGATGCAGAAAAAAAGGAATAGTGCATCGGAAAGGAGATACACGTATCCCAAAAGAAAATCCTGTCGTTTCCATAGAAACGTTACTCGATTGAAAGGAAGATGTCATAGAAGACATAGTAATTCATGGCGACGCCATTTCTGTGTTAATTCGCCAGTGAGAGGGAGCGAGGGATGCAGATATGAAGGAATAGTGCATCGGAAAGGAGATACTCGTATCCCAAAAGAAAATCCTGTCGTTTCCATAGAAACGTTACACGATTTAAAAGGAGATGTCATAGAAGACATGGTAATTCATGGCGACGCAATGTCTGTGTTAATTCGCCAGTGTGAGGGAGCGAGGGATGCAGAAAAGAAGGAATAGTGCATCGGAAATGGGATACTCGTATCCCAAAAGAAAATCCTGTCGATTCCATAGAAACGTTACTCGATTTAAAAGGATATGTCATAGAAGACATGGTAATTCATGGCGACGCATTTTCTGTGTCAATTCGCCAGTGTGAGGGAGCGAGGGATGCAGAAAACAAATAATAGTGGATCCTAAAGGAGATACTCGTATCCCAAAATAAAATCCTGTCGTTTCCATAGAAACGTTACTCGATTTAAAAGGACATGTCATAGAAGACATAGTAATTCATGGCGACGCCATTTCTGTTGTTATTCGCCAGTGTGAGGGAGCGAGGGATGCAGAAGAGAAGGGATAGTGCATCGGAAAGGAGATACTCGTATCCCAAAAGAAAATCCTATCGTTTCCATAGAAACGTTACTCGATTTAAAAGGAGGTGTCATAGAAGACATAGTAATTCATGGCGACGCCATTTCTGTGTTAATTCTCCAGTGTGAGGGAGCGAGGGATGCAGAAGAGAAGGAATAGTGCATCGATAAGGAGATACTCGTATCCCAAAAAAAAATCCTTTCGTTTCCAAAGAAACGTTACTCGATTTAAAAGGAGATGTCATAGAAGACATGGTAATTCATGGCGACGCAATGTCTGTGTTAATTCGCCAGTGTGAGGGAGCGAGGGATGCAGAAAAGAAGGAATAGTGCATCGGAAAGGAGATACTCGTATCCCAAAAGAAAATCCTGTCGTTTACATAGAAATGTTACTCGATTTAAAAGGATATGTCATAGAAGACATAGTAATTCATGGCGACGCCATTTCTGTGTTAATTCGCCAGTGTGAGGGAGCGAGGGATGCAGAAAAGTAGGAATAGTGCATCGAAAAGGAGATACTCGTATCCCAAAAGAAAATCCTGTCGTTTCCATAGAAACGTTACTCGATTTAAAAGGAGATGTCATAGAAGACATAGTAATTCATGGCGACGCCATTTCTGTGTTAATTCGCCAGTGTGAGGGAGCGGGGGATGCAGAGAAGAAGGAATAGTGCATCGCAAAGGAGATACTCGTATCCCAAAACAAAATCCTTTCGTTTCCATGGAAACGTTACTCGATTTAAAAGGAGATGTCGTAGAAGACATAGTAATTTATGGCGACGCCATTTCTGTGTTAATTCGCCAGTGTAAAGGAGCGAGGGATGCAGAAAGGAAGGAATAGTGCATCGGAAAGGAGATACTCGTATCCCAAAAGAAAATCCTGTCGTTTCCATAGAAACGTTACTCGATTTAAAAGGAGATGTCATAGAAAACATAGTAATTCATGGCGACGCGATTTCTGTGTTAATTCGCCAGTGTGAGGGAGCGAGGGATGCAGAAAAGAAGGAATAGTGCATCGGGAATGAGATACTCGTATCCCAAAAGAAAATCCTGTCGTTTCCATAGAAACGTTACTCGATTTAAAAGGAGATGTCATAGAAGACATAGTAATTCATGGCGACGCAATGTCTGTGTTAATTCGCCAATGTGAGGGAGCGAGGGATGCAGAAAAGAAGGAATAGTGCATCGGAAAGGAGATACTCGTATCCCAAAAGAAAATCCTGTCGTTTCCATAGAAACGTTACTCGATTTAAAAGGGGATGTCATAGAAGACATAGTAATTCATGGCGACGCCATTTCTGTGTTAATTCGCCAGTGTGAGGGAGCGAGGGATGCAGAAAAGAAGGAATAGTGCATCGGTAAGGAGATACTCGTATCCCAAAAGAAAATCCTGTCGTTTCCATAGAAACGTTACTCGATTTAAAAGGAGATGTCATAGAAGACATAGTAATTGATGGCGACGCAATGTCTGTGTTAATTCGCCAGTGTGAGGGAGCGAGGGATGCAGAAAAGAAGGAATAGTGCATCGGAAAGGAGATACTCGTATCCGAAAAGAAAATCCTGTCGTTTCCATAGAAACGTTACTCGATTTAAAAGGAGATGTCATAGAAGACATAGTAATTCATGGCGACGCAATTTTTGTGTTAATTCGCCAGTGTGAGGGAGCGAGGGATGCAGAAAAGAAGGAATAGTGCATCGG
Source organism: Schistocerca serialis cubense (assembly GCF_023864345.2). Lineage (NCBI taxonomy): Eukaryota > Metazoa > Arthropoda > Insecta > Orthoptera > Acrididae > Schistocerca > Schistocerca serialis. Next base: position 401,695 of record NW_026047699.1, on the reverse strand, counting down.
AAAGGAGATACTCGTATCCCAAAAGAAAATCCTGTCGTTTGCATAGAAACGTTACTCGATTTAAAAGGAGATGTCATAGAAGACATAGTAATTCATGGCGACGCATTTTCTGTGTTAATTCGCCAGTGTGAGGGAGCGAGGGATGCAGAATACAAGAATAGTGGATCCTAAAGGAGATACTCGTATCCTAAAATAAAATCCTGTCGTTTCCATAAAAACGTTACTCGATTTAAAAGGAGATGTCATAGAGAACATAGTAATTCATGGCGACGCAATGTCTGTGTTAATTCGCCAGTGTGAGGGAGCGAGGGATGCAGAAAAGAAGGAATAGTGCATCGGAAGGGAGATACTAGTATCCCAAAAGAAAATCCTGTCGTTTCCATAGAAACGTTACTCGATTTCAAAGGAGATGTCATAGAAGACATAGTAATTCATGGCGACGCATTTTCTATGTTAATTCGCCAGTGTGAGGGAGCGAGGGATGCAGAAAACAATGAATAGTGGATCCTAAAGGAGATACTCGTATCCCAAAATAAAATCCTGTCGTTTCCATAGAAACGTTACTCGATTTAAAAGGACATGTCATAGAAGACATAGTAATTCATGGCGACGCCATTTCTGTTAATATTCGCCAGTGTGAGGGAGCGAGGGATGCAGAAAAGAAGGAATAGTGCATCGGAAAGGAGATACTAGTATCCCAAAAGAAAATCCTATCGTTTCCATAGAAACGTTACTCGATTTAAAAGGAGATGTCATAGAAGACATAGTAATTCTTGGCGACGCCATTTCTGTGTTAATTCGCCATTGTGAGGGGCGACGGATGCAGAAAAAAAGGAATAGTGCATCGGAAAGGAGATACTCGTATCCCAAAAGAAAATCCTGTCGTTTCCATAGAAACGTTACTCGATTGAAAGGAAGATGTCATAGAAGACATAGTAATTCATGGCGACGCCATTTCTGTGTTAATTCGCCAGCGTGAGGGAGCGAGGGATGCAGATAAGAAGGAATAGTGCATCGGAAAGGAGATATTCGTATCCCAAAAGAAAATCCTGTCGTTTCCATAGAAACGTTACACGATTTAAAAGGAGATGTCATAGAAGACATGGTAATTCATGGCGACGCAATGTCTGTGTTAATTCGCCAGTGTGAGGGAGCGAGGGATGCAGAAAAGAAGGAATAGTGCATCGGTAATGGGATACTCGTATCCCAAAAGAAAATCCTGTCGTTTCCATAGAAACGTTACTCGATTTAAAAGGAGATGTAATAGAAGACATAGTAATTCATGGCGACGCCATTTCTGTGTTAATTCGCCAGTGTGAGGGAGCGAGGGATGCAGAAAAGAAGGAATAGTGCATCGGAAAGGAGATACTCGTATCCCAAAAGAAAATCCTGTCGTTTACATAGAAATGTTACTCGATTTAAAAGGAGATGTCATAGAAGACATAGTAATTCATGGCGACGCCATTTCTGTGTTAATTCGCCAGTGTGAGGGAGCGAGGGATGCAGAAAAGAAGGAATAGTGCATCGAAAAGGAGATACTTGTATCCCAAAAGAAAATCCGGTCGTTTCCATAGAAACGTTACTCGATTTAAAAGGAGATGTCATAGAAGACATAGTAATTCATGGCGACGCCATTTCTGTGTTAATTCGCCAGTGTGAGGGAGCGGGGGATGCAGAGAAGAAGGAATAGTGCATCGCAAAGGAGATACTCGTATCCCAAAACAAAATCCTTTCGTTTCCATGGAAACGTTACTCCATTTAAAAGGAGATGTCGTAGAAGACATAGTAATTTATGGGGACGCCATTTCTGTGTTAATTCGCCAGTGTAAAGAAGCGAGGGATGCAGAAAAGAAGGAATAGTGCATCGGAAAGGAGATACTCGTATCCCAAAAGAAAATCCTGTCGTTTCCATAGAAACGTTACTCGATTTAAAAGGAGATGTCATAGAAAACATAGTAATTCATGGCGACGCCATTTCTGTGTTAATTCGCCAGTGTGAGGGAGCGAGGGATGCAGAAAAGAAGGAATAGTGCATCGGGAATGAGATACTCGTATCCCAAAAGAAAATCCTGTCGTTTCCATAGAGACGTTACCCGATTTAAAAGGAGATGTCATAGAAGACATAGTAATTCATGGCGACGCAATGTCTGTGTTAATTCGCCAATGTGAGGGAGCGAGGGATGCAGAAAAGAAGAAATAGTGCATCAGAAAGGAGATACTCGTATCCCAAAAGAAAATCCTGTCGTTTCCATAGAAACGTTACTCGATTTAAAAGGGGATGTCATAGAAGATATAGTAATTCATGGCGACGCCATTTCTGTGTTAATTCGCCAGTGTGAAGGAGCGAGGGATGCAGAAAAGAAGGAATAGTGCATCGGTCAGGAGATACTCGTATCCCAAAATAAAATCCGGTCGTTTCCATAGAAACGTTACTCGATTTAAAAGGACATGTCATAGAAGACATAGTAATTCATGGCGACGCAATGTCTGTGTTAATTCGCCAGTGTGAGGGAGCGAGGGATGCAGAAAAGAAGGAATAGTGCATCGGGAAGGAGATACTAGTATCCCAATAGAAAATCCCGTCGTTTCCACAGAAACGTTGCTCGATTTAAAAGGAGATGTCATAGAAGACATGGTAATTCATGGCGACGCATTTTCTGTGTTAATTCGCCAGTGTGAGGGAGCGAGGGATGCAGAAAACAAATAATAGTGGATCCTAAAGGAGATACTCGTATCCCAAAATAAAATCCGGTCGTTTCCATAGAAACGTTACTCGATTTAAAAGGACATGTCATAGAAGACATAGTAATTCATGGCGACGCCATTTCTGTTGTTATTCGCCAGTGTGAGGGAGCGAGGGATGCAGAAGAGAAGGGATAGTGCATCGGAAAGGAGATACTCGTATCCCAAAAGAAAATCCTATCGTTTCCATAGAAACGTTACTCGATTTAAAAGGAGATGTCATAGAAGACATAATAATTCATGGCGACGCCATTTCTGTGTTAATTCTCCAGTGTGAGGGAGCGAGGGATGCAGAAAAGAAGGAATAATGCATCGGTAAGGAGATACTCGTATCCCAAAAGAAAATCCTCTCGTTTCCATAGAAACGTTACTCGATTTAAAAGGAGATGTCATAGAAGACATGGTAATTCATGGCGACGCAATGTCTGTGTTAATTCGCCAGTGTGAGGGAGCGAGGGATGCAGAAAAGAAGGAATAGTGCATCGGAAATGGGATACTCGTATCCCAAAAGAAAATCCTTTCGTTTCCATAGAAACGTTACTCGATTTAAAAGGAGATGTCATAGAAGACATTGTAATTCATGGCGACGCCATTTCTGTGTTAATTCGCCAGTGTGAGGGAGCGAGGGATGCAGGAAAGAAGGAATAGTGCATCGGAAAGGAGATACTCGTATCCCAAAAGAAAATCCTGTCGTTTACATAGAAATGTTACTCGATTTAAAAGGATATGTCATAGAAGACATAGTAATTCATGGCGACGCCATTTCTGTGTTAATTCGCCAGTGTGAGGGAGCGAGGGATGCAGAAAAGAAGGAATAGTGCATCGAAAAGGAGATACTCGTATCCCAAAAGAAAATCCTGTCGTTTCCATAGAAACGTTACTCGATTTAAAAGGAGATGTCATAGAAGACATAGTAATTCATGGCGACGCCATTTCTGTGTTAATTCGCCAGTGTGAGGTAGCGGGGGACGCAGAGAAGAAGGAATAGTGCATCGCAAAGGAGATACTCGTATCCCAAAACAAAATCCTTTCGTTTCCATGGAAACGTTACTCGATTTAAAAGGAGATGTCGTAGAAGACATAGTAATTTATGGCGACGCCATTTCTGTGTTAATTCGCCAGTGTAAAGGAGCGAGGGATGCAGAAAAGAAGGAATAATGCATCGGAAAGGAGATACTCGTATCCCAAAAGAAAATCCTGTCGTTTCCATAGAAACGGTACTCGATTTAAAAGGAGATGTCATAGAAGACATAGTACTTCATGGCGACGCAATGTCCGTGTTAATTCGCCAATGTGAGTGAGCGAGGGATGCAGAAAAGAAGGAATAGTGCATCGGAAAGGAGATACTCGTATCCCAAAAGAAAATCCTGTCGTTTCCATAGAAACGTTACTCGATTTAAAAGGGGATGTCATAGAAGACATAGTAATTCATGGCGACGCCATTTCTGTGTCAATTCGCCAGTGTGAGGGAGCGAGGGATGCAGAAAAGAAGGAATAGTGCATCGGTAAGGAGATACTCGTATCCCAAAAGAAAATCCTGTCGTTTCCATAGAAACGTTACTCGATTTAAAAGGAGATGTCATAGAAGACATAGTAATTGATGGCGACGCAATGTCTGTGTTAATTCGCCAGTGTGAGGGAGCGAGGGATGCAGAAAAGTGGGAATAGTGCATCGGAAAGGAGATACTAGTATCCCAAAAGAAAATCCTGACGTTTCCATAGAAACGTTACTCGATTTAAAAGGAGATGTCATAGAAGACATAGTAATTCATGGCGACGCATTTTCTGTGTTAATTCGCCAGTGTGAGGGAGCGAGGGATGCGGAAAACAAGGAATAGTGGATCCTAAAGGAGATACTCGTATCCCAAAATAAAATCCTGTCGTTTCCATAGAAACGTTACTCGATTTAAAAGGACATGTCATAGAAGACATAGTAATTCATGGCGACGCAATTTCTGTTGTTATTCGCCAGTGTGAGGGAGCGAGGGATGCAGAAGAGAAGGGATAGTGCATCGGAAAGGAGATACTCGTATCCCAAAAGAAAATCCTATCGTTTCCATAGAAACGTTACTCGATTTAAAAGGAGATGTCCTAGAAGACATAGTAATTCATGGCGACGCCATTTCTGTGTTAATTCGCCATTGTGACGGGCGAGGGATGCAGAAAAGAAGGAATAGTGCATTGGAAAGGAGATACTCGTATCCCAAAAGAAAATCCTGTCGTTTCCATAGAAAAGTTACTCGATTTAAAAGGGGACGTCATAGAAGATATAGTAATTCATGGCGACGAAATTTCTGTGTTAATTCGCCAGTGTGAGGGAGCGAGGGATGCAGAAAAGAAGGAATAGTGCATCGGTCAGGAGATACTCGTATCCCAAAAGAAAATCCTGTCGTTTCCATAGAAACGTTACTCGATTTAAAAGGGGACGTCATAGAAGACATAGTAATTCATGGCGACGCAATGTCTGTCTTAATTCGCCAGTGTGAGGGAGCGAGGGATGCAGAAAAGAAGGAATAGTGCATCGGAAAGGAGATACTAGTATCCCAAAAGAATATCCTGACATTTCCATAGAAACGTTACTCGATTTAAAAGGAGATGTCATAGAAGACATAGTAATTCATGGCGACGCATTTTCTGTGTTAATTCGCCAGTGTGAGGGAGCGAGGGATGCAGAAAACAAATAATAGTGGATCCTAAAGGAGATACTCGTATCCCAAAATAAAATCCGGTCGTTTCCATAGAAACGTTACTCGATTTAAAAGGACATGTCATAGAAGACATAGTAATTCATGGCGACGCAATGTCTGTTAATTCGCCAGTGTGAGGGAGCGAGGGATGCAGAAAAGAAGGAATAGTGCATCGGGAAGGAGATACTAGTATCCCAATAGAAAATCCCGTCGCTTCCACAGAAACGTTGCTCGATTTAAAAGGAGATGTCATAGAAGACATGGTAATTCATGGCGACGCATTTTCTGTGTTAATTCGCCAGTGTGAGGGAGCGAGGGATGCAGAAAACAAATAATAGTGGATCCTAAAGGAGATACTCGTATCCCAAAATAAAATCCGGTCGTTTCCATAGAAACGTTACTCGATTTAAAAGGACATGTCATAGAAGACATAGTAATTCATGGCGACGCCATTTCTGTTGTTATTCGCCAGTGTGAGGGAGCGAGGGATGCAGAAGAGAAGGGATAGTGCATCGGAAAGGAGATACTCGTATCCCAAAAGAAAATCCTATCGTTTCCATAGAAACGTTACTCAATTTAAAAGGAGATGTCATAGAAGACATAATAATTCATGGCGACGCCATTTCTGTGTTAATTCTCCAGTGTGAGGGAGCGAGGGATGCAGAAAAGAAGGAATAATGCATCGGTAAGGAGATACTCGTATCCCAAAAGAAAATCCTCTCGTTTCCATAGAAACGTTACTCGATTTAAAAGGAGATGTCATAGAAAACATGGTAATTCATGGCGACGCAATGTCTGTGTTAATTCGCCAGTGTGAGGGAGCGAGGGATGCAGAAAAGAAGGAATAGTGCATCGGAAATGGGATACTCGTATCCCAAAAGAAAATCCTTTCGTTTCCATAGAAACGTTACTCGATTTAAAAGGAGATGTCATAGAAGACATTGTAATTCATGGCGACGCCATTTCTGTGTTAATTCGCCAGTGTGAGGGAGCGAGGGATGCAGGAAAGAAGGAATAGTGCATCGGAAAGGAGATACTCGTATCCCAAAAGAAAATCCTGTCGTTTACATAGAAATGTTACTCGATTTAAAAGGATATGTCATAGAAGACATAGTAATTCATGGCGACGCCATTTCTGTGTTAATTCGCCAGTGTGAGGGAGCGAGGGATGCAGAAAAGAAGGAATAGTGCATCGAAAAGGAGATACTCGTATCCCAAAAGAAAATCCTGTCGTTTCCATAGAAACGTTACTCGATTTAAAAGGAGATGTCATAGAAGACATAGTAATTCATGGCGACGCCATTTCTGTGTTAATTCGCCAGTGTGAGGTAGCGGGGGACGCAGAGAAGAAGGAATAGTGCATCGCAAAGGAGATACTCGTATCCCAAAACAAAATCCTTTCGTTTCCATGGAAACGTTACTCGATTTAAAAGAAGATGTCGTAGAAGACATAGTAATTTATGGCGACGCCATTTCTGTGTTAATTCGCCAGTGTAAAGGAGCGAGGGATGCAGAAAAGAAGGAATAATGCATCGGAAAGGAGATACTCGTATCCCAAAAGAAAATCCTGTCGTTTCCATAGAAACGGTACTCGATTTAAAAGGAGATGTCATAGAAGACATAGTACTTCATGGCGACGCAATGTCCGTGTTAATTCGCCAATGTGAGTGAGCGAGGGATGCAGAAAAGAATGAATAGTGCATCGGAAAGGAGATACTCGTATCCCAAAAGAAAATCCTGTCGTTTCCATAGAAACGTTACTCGATTTAAAAGGGGATGTCATAGAAGACATAGTAATTCATGGCGACGCCATTTCTGTGTTAATTCGCCAGTGTGAGGGAGCGAGGGATGCAGAAAAGAAGGAATAGTGCATCGGTAAGGAGATACTCGTATCCCAAAAGAAAATCCTGTCGTTTCCATAGAAACGTTACTCGATTTAAAAGGAGATGTCATAGAAGACATAGTAATTGATGGCGACGCAATGTCTGTGTTAATTCGCCAGTGTGAGGGAGCGAGGTATGCAGAAAAGAAGGAATAGTGCATCGGAAAGGAGATACTAGTATCCCAAAAGAAAATCCTGTCGTTTCGATAGAAACGTTACTCGATTTAAAAGGAGATGTCATAGAAGACATAGTAATTCATGGCGGCGCATTTTCTGTGTTAATTCGCCAGTGTGAGCGAGCGAGGGATGCAGAAAACAAGGAATAGTGGATCCTAAAGGAGATACTCGTATCCCAAAATAAAATCCAGTCGTTTCCATAGAAACGTTACTCGATTTAAAAGGACATGTCATAGAAGACATAGTAATTCATGGCGACGCCATTTCTGTTGTTATTCGCCAGTGTGAGGGAGCGAGGGATGCAAAAAAGAAGGGATAGTGCATCGGAAAGGAGATACTCGTATCCCAAAAGAAAATCCTGTCGTTTCCATAGAAACGTTACTCGATTGAAAGGAAGATGTCATAGAAGACATAGTAATTCATGGCGACGCGATTTCTGTGTTAATTCGCCAGTGTGAGGGAGCGAGGGATGCAGAAAAGAAGGAATAGTACATCGGAAAGGAGATACTCGTATCCGACAAGAAAATCCTATCGTTTCCATAGAAACGTTACACGATTTAAATGGAGATGTCATAGAAGACATAGTAATTCATGGCGACGCATTTTCTGTGTTACTTCGCCAGTGTGAGGGATCGAGGGATGCAGAAAAGAGGGAATAGTGCATCGGAAAGGAGACACTCGTATCCGAAAAGAAAATCCTATCGCTTCCATAGAAACGTTACTCGATTTAAAAGGAGATGTCATAGAAGACGTAGTAATTCATGGCGACGCAATTTCTGTGTTAATTCGCCAGTGTGAGGGAGCGAGGGATGCAGAAAACAAGGAATAGTGCATCCTAAAGGAGATACTCGTATTCCAAAAGAAAATCCTGTCGTTTCCATAGAAACGTTACTCGATTTAAAAGGAGATGTCATAGAAGACATAGTAATTCATGGCGACGCAATTTGTGTGTTAATTCGCCAGTGTGAGGGAGCGAGGGATGCAGAAAAGAAGGAATAGTGCACCGGAAAGGAGATACTCGTATCCGAAAAGAAAATCCTGTCGTTTCCATAGAAACGTTACTCGATTTAAAAGGAGATGTCTTAGAAGACATAGTAATTCATGGCGACCCCATTTCTGTGTTAATTCGCCAGTGTGAGGGAGCGAGGGATGCAGAAAACAAGGAATAGTGCATCCTAAAGGAGATACTCGTATCCCAAAGGAAAATCTTTGTCGTTTCCATAGATACGTTACTCGATTTAAAAGTAGATGTCATAGAAGACATAGTAATTCATGGCGACGTCATTTCTGTGTTAATTCGCCATTGTGAGGGGCGAGGGATGCAGAAAAGAAGGAATAGTGCATCGGAAAGGAGATACTCGTATCCCAAAAGAAAATCCTGCCGTTTCCATAGACACGTTACTCGATTTAAAAGGAGATGTCATAGAAGACATAGTAATTCATGGGGACGCAATTTCTGTGTTAATTCGCCAGTGTGAGGGAGCGAGGGATGCAGAAAAGAAGGAATAGTGCATCGGATAGGAGATACTCGTTTCCGAAAAGAAAATACTGTCGTTTCCATAGAAACGTTACTTGATTTAAAAGGAGATGTCTTAGAAGACATAGTAATTCATGGCGACGCATTTTCTGTGTTAATTCGCCAGTGTGAGGGAGCGAGGGATGCAGAACAGAAGGAATAGTGCATCGGAAAGGAGATACTCGTATCCCAAAAGAAAATCCTGTCGTTTCCATAGAAACGTTACTCGATTTAAAAGGAGATGTCATAGAGGACATAGTAATTCATGGCGACGCCATTTCTGTGTTAATTCGGCAGTGTGAGGGAGCGAGGGATGCAGAAAAGAAGGAATAGTGCATCGGAAAGGAGATACTCGTATACCAAAAGAAAATCCTGTCGTTTCCATAGAAACGTTACTCGATTTAAAAGGAGATGTCATAGAAGACATAGTAATTCATGGCGACGCATTTTCTGTGTTAATTCGCCAGTGTGAGGGAGCGAGGGATGCAGAAAAGAAGGAATAGTTCATCGGAAAGGAGATACCCGTATCCCAAAAGAAAATCCTATCGTTTTCATAGAAACGTTACTCGATTTAAAAGGAGATGTCATAGAAGACATAGTAATTCATGGCGACGCCATTTCTGTTGTTATTCGCCAGTGTGAGGGAGCGAGGGATGCAGAAAAGAAGGAATAGTGCATCGGAAAGGAGATACTAGTATCCCAAAAGAAAATCCTATCGTTTCCATAGTAACGTTACTCGATTTAAAAGGAGATGTCATAGAAGACATAGTAATTCATGGCGACGCCATTTCTGTGTTAATTCGCCAGTGTGAGGGAGCGAGGGATGCAGAAAAGAAGGAATAGTGCATCGCTAAGGAGGTACTCGTATCCCAAAACAAAATCCTGTCGTTTCCATGGAAACGTTACTCGATTTAAAAGGAGATGTCATAGAAGACATAGTAATTCATGGCGACGCATTTTCTGTGTTAATTCGCCAGTGTGAGGGAGCGAGGGATGCAGAACAGAAGGAATAGTGCATCGGAAAGGAGATACTCGTATCCCAAAAGAAAATCCTGTCATTTCCATAGAAACGTTACTCGATTTAAAAGGAGATGTCATAGAAGACATAGTAATTCATGGCGACGCCATTTCTGTGTTAATTCGCCAGTGTGAGGGAACGAAAGATGCAGAAAAGAATTAATAGTGCATCGGAAAGGAGATACTCGTATCCCAAAAGAAAATGCTGTCGTTTCCATAGATACGTTACTCGATTTAAAAGGAGATGTCATAGAAGACATAGTAATTCATGGCGACGCCTTTTCTGTGTTAATTCGGCAGTGTGAGGGAGCTAGGGATGCAGAAAAGAAGGAATAGTGCACCGGAAAGGAGATACTCGTATCCGAAAAGAAAATCCTGTCGTTTCCATAGAAACGTTACTCGATTTAAAAGGAGATGTCTTAGAAGACATAGTAATTCATGGCGACCCCATTTCTGTGTTAATTCGCCAGTGTGAGGGAGCGAGGGATGCAGAAAACAAGGAATAGTGCATCCTAAAGGAGATACTCGTATCCCAAAGGAAAATCTTTGTCGTTTCCATAGATACGTTACTCGATTTAAAACTAGATGTCATAGAAGACATAGTAATTCATGGCGACGTCATTTCTGTGTTAATTCGCCATTGTGAGGGGCGAGGGATGCAGAAAAGAAGGAATAGTGCATCGGAAAGGAGATACTCGTATCCCAAAAGAAAATCCTGCCGTTTCCATAGACACGTTACTCGATTTAAAAGAAGATGTCATAGAAGACTTAGTAATTCATGGCGACGCCATTTCTGTGTTAATTCCCCAGTGTGAGGGAGCGAGGGATGCAGAAAAGAAGGAAAAGTGCATCGGAAAGGATATACTCGCATCCTAAAAGAAAATCCTGTCGTTTCCATAGAAACGTTACTCGATTTAAAAGGAGATGTCATAGAAGACATAGTAATTCATGGCGACGCATTTTCTGTGTTAATTCGCCAGTGCGAGGGAGCGAGGGATGCAGAAAAGAAGGAATAGTGCATCGGAAAGGAGGTACTCGTATCCCAAAAGAAAATCCTATCGTTTCCATAGAAACGTTACTCGATTTAAAAGGAGATGTCATAGGAGACATAGTAAATCATGGCGACGCATTTTTTGTGTTAATTCGCCAGTGTGAGGGAGCGAGGGATGCAGAAAAGAAGGAATAGTGCATCGGAAAAGAGATACTCATATCCCAGAAGAAAATGCTGTCGTTTCCATAGAAACGTTACTCGATTTAAAAGGAGATGTCATAGAAGACATAGTAATTCATGGGGACGCAATTTCTGTGTTAATTCGCCAGTGTGAGGGAGCGAGGGATGCAGAAAAGAAGGAATAGTGCATCGGATAGGAGATACTCGTTTCCGAAAAGAAAATACTGTCGTTTCCATAGAAACGTTACTCGATTTGAAAAGAGATGTCTTAGAAGACATAGTAATTCATGGCGACGTATTTTCTGTGTTAATTCGCCAGTGTGAGGGAGCGAGGGATGCAGAACAGAAGGAATAGTGCATCGGAAAGGAGATACTCGTATCCCAAAAGAAAATCCTGTCGTTTCCATAGAAACGTTACTCGATTTAAAAGGAGATGTCATAGAGGACATAGTAATTCATGGCGACGCCATTTCTGTGTTAATTCGGCAGTGTGAGGGAGCGAGGGATGCAGAAAAGAAGGAATAGTGCATCGGAAAGGAGATACTCGTATACCAAAAGAAAATCCTGTCGTTTCCATAGAAACGTTACTCGATTTAAAAGGAGATGTCATAGAAGACATAGTAATTCATGGCGACGCATTTTCTGTGTTAATTCGCCAGTGTGAGGGAGCGAGGGATGCAGAAAAGAAGGAATAGTTCATCGGAAAGGAGATACCCGTATCCCAAAAGAAAATCCTATCGTTTCCATAGAAACGTTACTCGATTTAAAAGGAGATGTCATAGAAGACATAGTAATTTTTCATGGCGACGCCATTTCTGCGCTAATTCGCCAGTGTGAGGGAGCTAGGGATGCAGAAAAGAAGGAATAGTGCATCGGAAAGGAGATACTCGTATCCCAAAAAAAAATCCTGTCGTTTCCATGGAAACGTTACTCGATTTAGAAGGAGATGTCATAGAAGACATAGTAATTCATGGCGACGCCATTTCTGTGTTAATTCGCCAGTGTGAGGGAGCGAGGGATGCAGAAAAGAAGGAATAGTGCATCGGAAATGAGATACTCGTATCCAAAAAGAAAATCCGGTCGTTTCCATAGAAACGTTACTCGATTTAAAAAGAGATGTCATAGAAGACATAGTAATTCATGGCGACGACATTTCTGTGTTAATTCGCCAGTGTGAGGGAGCGAGGGATGCAGAAAAGAAGGAATAGTGCATCGGAAAGGAGATACTCGTATCCCAAAAGGAAATTCTATCGTTTCCATAGAATCATTACTCGATTTAAAAGGTGATGTCATAGAAGACATAGTAATTCATGGCGACTCATTTTCTGTGTTAATTCGCACGTGTGAGGGAGCGAGGGATTCAGAAAACAAGGAATAGTGCATCCTAAAGGAGATACTCGTATCCCAAACGAAAATCCTGTCGTTTCCATAGAAACGTTACTCTATTTAAAAGGACATGTCATAGAAGACATAGTAATTCATGGCGACGCCATTTCTGTTGTTATTCGCCAGTGTGAGGGAGCGAGGGATGCAGAAAAGAAGGAATAGTGCATCGGAAAGGAGATACTAGTATCCCAAAAGAAAATCCTATCGTTTCCATAGTAACGTTACTCGATTTAAAAGGAGATGTCATAGAAGACATAGTAATTCATGGCGACGCCATTTCTGTGTTAATTCGCCAGTGTGAGGGAGCGAGGGATGCAGAAAAGAAGGAATAGTGCATCGCTAAGGAGGTACTCGTATCCCAAAACAAAATCCTGTCGTTTCCATGGAAACGTTACTCGATTTAAAAGGAGATGTCATAGAAGACATAGTAATTCATGGCGACGCATTTTCTGTGTTAATTCGCCAGTGTGAGGGAGCGAGGGATGCAGAACAGAAGGAATAGTGCATCGGAAAGGAGATACTCGTATCCCAAAAGAAAATCCTGTCATTTCCATAGAAACGTTACTCGATTTAAAAGGAGATGTCATAGAAGACATAGTAATTCATGGCGACGCCATTTCTGTGTTAATTCGCCAGTGTGAGGGAGCGAAAGATGCAGAAAAGAAGGAATAGTGCATCGGAAAGGAGATACTCGTATCCCAAAATAAAATCCTGTCGTTTCCATAGAAACGTTACTCGATTTAAAAGGAGATGTCATAGAAGACATAGTAATTCATGGCGACGCATTTTCTGTGTTAATTCGGCAGTGTGAGGGAGCGAGGGATGCAGAAAAGAAGGAATAGTGCATCGGAAAGGAGATACCCGTATCCCAAAAGAAAATCCTATCGTTTCCATAGAAACGTTACTCGATTTAAAAGGAGATGTCATAGAAGACAAAGTAATTCATGGCGACGCCATTTCTGCGCTAATTCGCCAGTGTGAGGGAGCTAGGGATGCAGAAAAGAAGGAATAGTGCATCGGAAAGGAGATACTCGTATCCCAAAAGAAAATCCTGTCGTTTCCATAGAAACGTTACTCGATTTAAAAGGAGATGTCATAGAAGACATAGTAATTCATAGCGACGCCATTTCTGTGTTAATTCGCCAGTGTGAGGGAGCGAGGGATGCAGAAAAGAAGGAATAGTGCATCGGAAAGGAGATACTCATATCCCAAAAGAAAATGCTTTCGTTTCCATAGAAACAATACTCGATTTAAAAAGAGATGTCATAGAAGACATAGTAATTCATAGTGACGCCATTTCTGTGTTAATTCGCCAGTGTGAGGGAGCGAGGGATGCAGAAAAGAAGGAATAGTTTATCGCAAAGGAAATACTCGTATCCCAAAACAAAATCCTGTCGTTTCCATGGAAACGTTACTCGATTTAGAAGGAGATGTCATAGAAGACATAGTAATTGATGGCGACGCATTTTCTGTGTTAATTCGCCAGTGTGAGGGAGCGAGGGATGCAGAAAAGAAGGAATAGTGCATCGGAAAGGAGATACTCGTATCCCAAAAGAAAATCCTGTCGTTTCCATAGAAACGTTACTCGATTTAAAGGGAGATGTCATAGAGGACACAGTAATTCATGGCGTCGCCATTTCTGTGTTAATTCGCCAGTGTGAGGGAGCGAGGGATGCAGAAAAGAAGGAATAGTCCATCGGAAAGGAGATACTCGTATCCCTAAAGAAAATCCTATCGTTTCCATAGAAACGTTACTCGATTTAAAAGGAGATGTCATAGAAGACATAGTAATTCATGGCGACGCCATTTCTGTGTTAATTCGCCAGTGTGAGGGAGCGAGGGATGCAGAAAGGAGGGAATAGTGCATCGCAAAGGAGATACTCGTATCCCAAAAGAAAATCCTGTCGTTTACATGGAAACATTACTCGATTTAAAAGGCGATGTCATAGAAGACATAGTAATTCATGGCGACGCATTTTCTGAATTAATTCGCCAGTGTGATGGAGCGAGGGATGCAGAAAAGAAGGAATAGTGCATCGGGAAGGAGATACTCGTATCAGAAAAGAAAATCCTTTCGTTTCCATAGAAACGTTACTCGATTTAAAAGGAGATGTCATAGAAGACATAGTAATTCATGGCGACGCCATTTCTGTGTTAATTCGCTAGTGTGAGGGAGCGTGGGATGCAGAAAAGAAGGAATAGTGCATCGGAAAGGAGATACTCGTATCCGAAAAGAAAATCCTGTCGTTTCCATAGAAACGTTACTCGATTTAAAAAGAGATGTCATAGAAGACATAGTAATTCATGGCGACGCCATTTCTGTGTTAATTCGCCAGTGTGAGGGAGCGAGGGATGCAGAAAAGAAGGAATAGTTCATCGCAAAGGAAATACTCGTATCCCAAAACAAAATCCTGTCGTTTCCATGGAAACGTTACTCGATTTAGAAGGAGATGTCATAGAAGACATAGTAATTCATGGCGACGCATTTTCGGTGTTAATTCGCCAGTGTGAGGTAGTGAGGGATGCAGAAAATAAGGAATAGTGCATCGGAAAGGTGATACTCGTATCCCAAAAGAAAATCCTGTCGTTTCCATAGAAACGTTACTCGATTTAAAAGGAGATGTCATAGAAGACATAGTAATTCATGGCGACGCCATTTCTGTGTTAATTCGCCAGTGTGAGGGAGCGAGGGATGCAGAAAAGAAGGAATAGTCCATCGGAAAGGAGATACTCGTATCCCAAAAGAAAATCCTAACGTTTCCATAGAAACGTTACTCGATTTAAAAAGAGATATCATAGAAGACATAGTAATTTATGGCGGTGCCATTTCTGTGTTAATTCGCCAGTGTGAGGGAGCGAGGGATGCAGAAAATAAGGAATAGTCCATCGGAAGGGAGATACTCGTATCCCAAAAGAAAATCCTATCGTTTCTATAGAAACGTTACTCGATTTAAAAAGAGATATCATAGAGCACATAGTAATTCATGGCGACGACATTTCTGTGTTAATTCGCCAGTGTGAGGGAGCGAGGGATGCAGAAAAGAGGGAATAGTGCATCGCAAAGGAGATACTCGTATCCCAAAAGAAAATCCTGTCGTTTACATGGAAACATTACTCGATTTAAAAGGAGATGTCATAGAAGACATAGTAATTCATGGCGACGCATTTTCTGAATTAATTCGCCAGTGTGAGGGAGCGAGGGATGCAGAAAAGAAGGAATAGTGCATCAGGAAGGAGATACTCGTATCCCAAAAGAAAATCCAGTCGTTTCGATAGAAACGTTACTCGATTTAAAAAGAGATATCATAGAGCACATAGTAATTCATGGCGACGCCATTTCTGTGTTAATTCGCCAGTGTAAAGGAGCGAGGGATGCAGAAAAGAAGGAATAGTGCATCGGAAAAGAGATACTCGTATCCGAATAGAAAATCCTCTCGTTTCCATAGAAACGTTACTCGATTTAATAGGAGATGTCATAGAAGACATAGTAATTCATGGCGACGCCATTTCTGTGTTAATTCGCCAGTGTGAGGGAGCGAGGGATGCAGAAAAGAAGGAATAGTGCATCGGAAAGGAGATACTCGTATCCCAAAGGAAAATCCTGTCGTTTACATAGAAACGTTACTCCATTTAAAATGACATGTCATAGAAGACATAGTAATTCATTGCGACGCCATTTCTGTTGTTATTCGCCAGTGTGAGGGAGCGAGGGATGCAGAAAAGAAGGAATAGTGCATTGGAAAGGAGATACTCGTATCCCAAAAGAAAATCCTGTCGTTTCCATAGAAACGTTACTCGATTTAAAAGCAGATGTCATAGAAGACATAGTAATTCATGGTGACGCAATTTGTGTGTTAATTCGCCAGTGCGAGGGAGCGACGGATGCAGAAAACAAGGAATAGTGCGTCCTGAAGGAGATACTCGGATCCCAAAAGAAAATCCTATCGTTTCTATAGAAACGTTACTCGATTTAAAAAGAAATATCATAGAGGACATAGTAATTCATGGCGACGCCATTTCTGTGTTAATTCGCCAGTGTGAGGGAGCGAGGGATGCAGAAAAGAGGGAATAGTGCATCGCAAAGGAGATACTCGTATCCCAAAAGAAAATCCTGTCGTTTACATGGAAACATTACTCGATTTAAAAGCAGATGTCATAGAAGACATAGTAATTCATGGTGACGCCATTTCTGTGTTAATTCGCCAGTGTGAGGGAGCGAGGGATGCAGAAAGGAAGGAATAGTGCATCGCAAAGGAGATACTCGTATCCCAAAACAAAATCCTGTCGTTTCCATGGAAACGTTAATCGATTTAAAAGGAGATGTCATTGAAGACATAGTAATTCATGGCGACGCCATCTCTGTGTTAATTCGCCAGTGTAAAGGAGCGAGGGATGCAGAAAAAAAGGAATAGTGCATCGGAAAAGAGATACTCGTATCCGAATAGAAAATCCTCTCGTTTCCATAGAAACGTTACTCGATTTAAAAGGAGATGTCATAGAAGACATAGTAATTCATGGCGTCGCCATTTCTGTGTTAATTCGCCAGTGTGAGGGAGCGAGGGATGCAGAAAAGAAGGAATAGTGCATCGGAAAGGAGATACTCGTATCCCAAAAGAAAATCCTGTCGTTTCCATAGAAACGTTACTCGATTTAAAAAGAGATGTCATAGATGACATAGTAATTCATGGCGACGCCATTTCTGTGTTGATTCGCCAGTGTGAGGGAGCGACGGATGCAGAAAAGAAGGAATAGTGCATCGGAAAGGAGATACTCGTATCCCAAAAGAAAATCCTGTCGTTTCCATAGACTCGTTACTCGATTTAAAGGGAGATGTCATAGAAGACATAGTAATTCTTGGCGACGCATTTTCTGTGTTAATTCGCCAGTGTGAGGGAGCGAGGGATGCAGAAAACAAGGAATAGTGCATCCTAAAGAAGATACTCGTATCCCAAAGGAAAATCCTGTCGTTTACATAGAAACGTTACTCCATTTAAAAGGACATGTCATAGAAGACATAGTAATTCATGGCGACGCCATTTCTGTTGTTATTCGCCAGTGTGAGGGAGCGAGGGATGCAGAAAAGAAGGAATAGTGCATTGGAAAGGAGATACTCGTATCCCAAAAAAAAATCCTGTCGTTTCCATAGAAACGTTACTCGATTTAAAAGGAGATGTCATAGGAGACATAGTATTTCATGGCGACGCAATTTGTGTGTTAATTCGCCAGTGTGAGGGAGCGAGGGATGCAGATAAGAAGGAATAGTCCATCGGAAAGGAGATACTTGTATCCCAAAAGAAAATCCTTTCGTTTCCATAGAAACGTTACTCGATTTAAAAGGAGATGTCATAGAAGACATAGTAATTCATGGTGACGCAATTTGCGTGTTAATTCGCCAGTGCGAGGGAGCGACGGATGCAGAAAACAAGAAATAGTGCGTCCTGAAGGAGATACTCGTATCCCAAAAGAAAATCCTGTCGTTTCCATAGAAACGTTACTCGATTTTAAAGGAGATGTCATAGAAGACATAGTAATTCACGGCGACGCAATTTGTGTGTTAATTCGCCAGTGTGAGGGAGCGAGGGATGCAGAAAAGAAGGAATAGTGCATCGGAAAGGAGATACTCGTATCCGAAAAGAAAATCCTGTCGTTTCCATAGAAACGTTACTCGATTTAAAAGGAGATTCATAGAAGACATAGTAATTCATGGCGACGCATTTTCTGTGTTAATTCGCCAGTGTGAGGGAGCGAGGGATGCAGAAAAGAAGGAATAGTGCATTCGGAAAGGAGATACTCGTATCCGAAAAGAGAATCCTGTCGTTTCCATAGAAACGTAACTATATTTAGAAGGATGTGTCATAGAAGACATAGTAGTTCATGGCGACGCAATTTCTGTGTTAATTCGCCAGTGCGAGGGAGCGAGGGATGCAGAAAACAAGGAATAGTGCATCCTAAAGGAGATACTCGTATCCCAAAAGAAAATCCTATCGTTTCCATAGAAACGTTACACGATTTAAAAGGAAATGTCATAGAAGACATAGTAATTCATGGCGACGCATTTTCTGTGTTAATTCGCCAGTGTGAGGGAGCGAGGGATGCAGAAAACAAGGAATAGTGCATCCTAAAGGAGATACTCGTATCCCAAAAGAAAATCCTGTCGTTTCCATAGAAACGTCACTCGATTTAAAAGGACATGTCATAGTAGACATAGTAATTCGTGGCGACGCCATTTCTGTTGTTATTCGCCAGTGTGAGGGAGCGAGGGATGCAGAAAAGAAGGAATAGTGCATCGGAAAGGAGATAGTCGTATCCCAAAAGAGAATCCTATCGTTTCCATAGAAACGTTACTCGATTTAAAAGGAGATGTCATAGAAGACATAGTAATTCATGGCGACGCAATTTCTGTGTTAATTCGGCAGTGTGAGGGAGCGAGCGATGCAGAAAAGAAGGAATAGTGCATCGGAAAGGAGATACTCGTATCCCAAAAGAAAATCCTGTCGTTTCCATAGAAACGTTACTCGATTTTAAAGGACATGTCATAGAAGACATAGTAATTCATGGCGACGCAATTTCTGTGTTAATTCGCCAGTGTGAGGGAGCGAGGGATGCAGAAAAGAAGGAATAGTGCATCGGAATGGAGATACTCGTATCCCAAAAGAAAATCCTGTCGTTTCCATAGAAACGTTACTCGATTTAAAACTATATGTCATAGAAGACATAGTAATTCATGGCGACGCAATTTCTGTGTTAATTCGCCAGTGTGAGGGAGCGAGGGATGCAGAAAAGAAGGAATAGTGCATCGGAATGGAAATACCCGTATCCCAAAAGAAAGTCCTGTCGTTTCCATAGAAACGTTACTCTATTTAAAAGGAGATGTCATAGAAGACATAGTAATTCATAGCGACGTCATTTCTGTGTTAATTCGCCAGTGTGAGGGAGCGAGGGATGCAGAAAAGAAGGAATAGTGCATCGGAATGGAGATACTCGTATCCCAAAGGAAAATCCTGTCGTTTACATAGAAACGTTACACGATTTAAGAGGAGATGTCATAGAAGACATAGTAATTCATGGCGACGCAATTTCTGTGTTAATTCGCCAGTGTGAGGGAGCGAGGGATGCAGAAAAGAAGGAATAGTGCATCGGAATGGAGATACTCGTATCCCAAAAGAAAATCCTGTCGTTTCCATAGAAACGTTACTCGATTTAAAAGGACATGTCATAGAAGACATAGTAATTCATGGCGACGCAATGTCTGTGTTAATTCGCCAGTGTGAGGTAGCGAGCGATGCAGAAAAAAAGGAATAGTGCATCGGAATGGAGATACCCGTATCCCAAAAGAAAATCCTGTCGTTTCCATAGAAACGTTACTCGATTTAAAAGGACATGTCATAGAAGACATAGTAATTCATGGCGACGCAATTTCTGTGTTAATTCGCCAGTGTGAGGGAGCGAGGGATGCAGAAAAGAAGGAATAGTGCATCGGAATGGAGATACTCGTATCCCAAAAGAAAATCCTGTCGTTTCCATAGAAACGTTACTCGATTTAAAACGACATGTCATAGAAGACATAGTAATTCATGGCGACGCAATTTCTGTGTTAATTCGCCAGTGTGAGGTAGCGAGCGATGCAGAAAAGAAGGAATAGTGCATCGGAATGGAGATACCCGTATCCCAAAAGAAAATCCTGTCGTTTCCATAGAAACGTTACTCGATTTAAAAGGACATGTCATAGAAGACATAGTAATTCATGGCGACGCAATTTCTGTGTTAATTCGCCAGTGTGAGGGAGCGAGGGATGCAGAAAAGAAGGAATAGTGCATCGGAATGGAGATTCTCGTATCCCAAAAGAAAATCCTGTCGTTTCCATAGAAACGTTACTCGATTTAAAAGGAGATGTCATTGAAGACATAGTAATTCATGGCGACGCCATTTCTGTGTTAATTCGCCAGTGTGAGGGAGCGAGGGATGCAGAAAAGAAGGAATAGTGCATCGGAATGGAGATACTCGTATCCCAAAGGAAAATCCTGTCGTTTACATAGAAACGTTACTCCATTTAAAAGGACATGTCATAGAAGACATAGTAATTCATTGCGACGCCATTTCTGTTGTTATTCGCCAGTGTGAGGGAGCGAGGGATGCAGAAAAGAAGGAATAGTGCATTGGAAAGGAGATACTCGTATCCCAAAAGAAAATCCTGTCGTTTCCATAGAAACGTTACTCGATTTAAAAGGAGATGTCATAGGAGACATAGTATTTCATGGCGACGCAATTTGTGTGTTAATTCGCCAGTGTGAGGGAGCGAGGGATGCAGATAAGAAGGAATAGTCCATCGGAAAGGAGATACTTGTATCCCAAAAGAAAATCCTTTCGTTTCCATAGAAACGTTACTCGATTTAAAAGCAGATGTCATAGAAGACATAGTAATTCATGGTGACGCAATTTGTGTGTTAATTCGCCAGTGCGAGGGAGCGACGGATGCAGAAAACAAGGAATAGTGCGTCCTGAAGGAGATACTCGTATCCCAAAAGAAAATCCTATCGTTTCTATAGAAACGTTACTCGATTTAAAAAGAAATATCATAGAGGACATAGTAATTCATGGCGACGCCATTTCTGTGTTAATTCGCCAGTGTGAGGGAGCGAGGGATGCAGAAAAGAGGGAATAGTGCATCGCAAAGGAGATACTCGTATCCCAAAAGAAAATCCTGTCGTTTACATGGAAACATTACTCGATTTAAAAGGAGATGTCATAGAAGACATAGTAATTCATGGCGACGCATTTTCTGAATTAATTCGCCAGTGTGAGGGAGCGAGGGATGCAGAAAAGAAGGAATAGTGCATCGGAAGGGAGATACTCGTATCCGAAAAGAAAATCCTGTCGTTTCCATAGAAACGTTACTCGATTTAAAAAGAGATGTCATAGAAGACATAGTAATTCATGGCGACGCCATTTCTGTCTAATTCGCCAGTGTGAGGGAGCGAGGGATGCAGAAAAGAAGGAATAGTGCATCGGAAAGGAGATACTCGTATCCCAAAAGAAAATCCTGTCGTTTCCATAGAAACGTTACTCGATTTAAAAAGAGATGTCATAGATGACATAGTAATTCATGGCGACGCCATTTCTGTGTTGATTCGCCAGTGTGAGGGAGCGACGGATGCAGAAAAGAAGGAATAGTGCATCGGAAAGGAGATACTCGTATCCCAAAAGAAAATCCTGTCGTTTCCATAGACTCGTTACTCGATTTAAAGGGAGATGTCATAGAAGACATAGTAATCCATGGCGACACATTTTCTGTGTTAATTCGCCAGTGTGAGGGAGCGAGGGATGCAGAAAACAAGGAATAGTGCATCCTAAAGGAGATACTCGTATCCCAAAGGAAAATCCTGTCGTTTACATAGAAACGTTACTCCATTTAAAAGGACATGTCATAGAAGACATAGTAATTCATGGCGACGCCATTTCTGTTGTTATTCGCCAGTGTGAGGGAGCGAGGGATGCAAAAAAGAAGGAATAGTGCATTGGAAAGGAGATACTCGTATCCCAAAAGAAAATCCTGTCGTTTCCATAGAAACGTTACTCGATTTAAAAGGAGATGTCATAGGAGACATAGTATTTCATGGCGACGCAATTTGTGTGTTAATTCGCCAGTGTGAGGGAGCGAGGGATGCAGATAAGAAGGAATAGTCCATCGGAAAGGAGATACTTGTATCCCAAAAGAAAATCCTTTCGTTTCCATAGAAATGTTACTCGATTTAAAAGGAGATGTCATAGAAGACATAGTAATTCATGGTGACGCAATTTGCGTGTTAATTCGCCAGTGCGAGGGAGCGACGGATGCAGAAAACAAGGAATAGTGCGTCCTGAAGGAGATACTCGTATCCCAAAAGAAAATCCTGTCGTTTCCATAGAAACGTTACTCGATTTTAAAGGAGATGTCATAGAAGACATAGTAATTCACGGTGACGCAATTTGTGTGTTAATTCGCCAGTGTGAGGGAGCGAGGGATGCAGAAAAGAAGGAATAGTGCATCGGAAAGGAGATACTCGTATCCGAAAAGAAAATCCTGTCGTTTCCATAGAAACGTTACTCGATTTAAAAGGAGATGTCATAGAAGACATAGTAATTCATGGCGACGCCATTTCTGTGTTAATTCGCCAGTGTGAGGGAGCGCGGGATGCAGAAAAGAAGGAATAGTGCATCGAAAAGGAGATACTCGTATCCCAAAAGAAAATCCTATCGTTTTTACAGAAACGTTACTCGATTAAAAAGGAGATTCATAGAAGACATAGTAATTCATGGCGACGCATTTTCTGTGTTAATTCGCCAGTGTGAGGGAGCGAGGGATGCAGAAAAGAAGGAATAGTGCATTCGGAAAGGAGATACTCGTATCCGAAAAGAGAATCCTGTCGTTTCCATAGAAACGTAACTATATTTAGAAGGATGTGTCATAGAAGACATAGTAGTTCATGGCGACGCAATTTCTGTGTTAATTCGCCAGTGCGAGGGAGCGAGGGATGCAGAAAACAAGGAATAGTGCATCCTAAAGGAGATACTCGTATCCCAAAAGAAAATCCTATCGTTTCCATAGAAACGTTACACGATTTAAAAGGAAATGTCATAGAAGACATAGTAATTCATGGCGACGCATTTTCTGTGTTAATTCGCCAGTGTGAGGGAGCGAGGGATGCAGAAAACAAGGAATAGTGCATCCTAAAGGAGATACTCGTATCCCAAAAGAAAATCCTGTCGTTTCCATAGAAACGTCACTCGATTTAAAAGGACATGTCATAGTAGACATAGTAATTCGTGGCGACGCCATTTCTGTTGTTATTCGCCAGTGTGAGGGAGCGAGGGATGCAGAAAAGAAGGAATAGTGCATCGGAAAGGAGATAGTCGTATCCCAAAAGAGAATCCTATCGTTTCCATAGAAACGTTACTCGATTTAAAAGGAGATGTCATAGAAGACATAGTAATTCATGGCGACGCAATTTCTGTGTTAATTCGGCAGTGTGAGGGAGCGAGCGATGCAGAAAAGAAGGAATAGTGCATCGGAAAGGAGATACTCGTATCCCAAAAGAAAATCCTGTCGTTTCCATAGAAACGTTACTCGATTTTAAAGGACATGTCATAGAAGACATAGTAATTCATGGCGACGCAATTTCTGTGTTAATTCGCCAGTGTGAGTTAGCGAGGGATGCAGAAAAGAAGGAATAGTGCATCGGAATGGAGATACTCGTATCCCAAAAGAAAATCCTGTCGTTTCCATAGAAACGTTACACGATTTAAAACGACATGTCATAGAAGACATAGTAATTCATGGCGACGCAATTTCTGTGTTAATTCGCCAGTGTGAGGGAGCGAGGGATGCAGAAAAGAAGGAATAGTGCATCGGAATGGAGATACTCGTATCCCAAAAGAAAATCCTGTCGTTTCCATAGAAACGTTACTCGATTCAAAAGGAGATGTCATAGAAGACATAGTAATTCATGGCGACGCAATTTCTGTGTTAATTCGCCAGTGTGAGGGAGCGAGGGATGCAGAAAAGAAGGAATAGTGCATCGGAATGGAAATACCCGTATCCCAAAAGAAAATCCTGTCGTTTCCATAGAAACGTTACTCTATTTAAAAGGAGATGTCATAGAAGACATAGTAATTCATAGCGACGTCATTTCTGTGTTAATTCGCCAGTGTGAGGGAGCGAGGGATGCAGAAAAGAAGGAATAGTGCATCGGAATGGAGATACTCGTATCCCAAAAGAAAATCCTGTCGTTTACATAGAAACGTTACACGATTTAAGAGGAGATGTCATAGAAGACATAGTAATTCATGGCGACGCAATTTCTGTGTTAATTCGCCAGTGTGAGGGAGCGAGGGATGCAGAAAAGAAGGAATAGTGCATCGGAATGGAGATACTCGTATCCCAAAAGAAAATCCTGTCGTTTCCATAGAAACGTTACTCGATTTAAAAGGACATGTCATAGAAGACATAGTAATTCATGGCGACGCAATTTCTGTGTTAATTCGCCAGTGTGAGGTAGCGAGCGATGCAGAAAAGAAGGAATAGTGCATCGGAATGGAGATACCCGTATCCCAAAAGAAAATCCTGTCGTTTCCATAGAAACGTTACTCGATTTAAAACAACATGTCATAGAAGACATAGTAATTCATGGCGACGCAATTTCTGTGTTAATTCGCCAGTGTGAGGGAGCGAGGGATGCAGAAAAGAAGGAATAGTGCATCGGAATGGAGATACTCGTATCCCAAAAGAAAATCCTGTCGTTTCCATAGAAACGTTACTCGATTTAAAACGACATGTCATAGAAGACATAGTAATTCATGGCGACGCAATTTCTGTGTTAATTCGCCAGTGTGAGGTAGCGAGCGATGCAGAAAAGAAGGAATAGTGCATCGGAATGGAGATACCCGTATCCCAAAAGAAAATCCTGTCGTTTCCATAGAAACGTTACTCGATTTAAAAGGACATGTCATAGAAGACATAGTAATTCATGGCGACGCAATTTCTGTGTTAATTCGCCAGTGTGAGGGAGCGAGGGATGCAGAAAAGAAGGAATAGTGCATCGGAATGGAGATTCTCGTATCCCAAAAGAAAATCCTGTCGTTTCCATAGAAACGTTACTCGATTTAAAAGGAGATGTCATTGAAGACATAGTAATTCATGGCGACGCAATTTCTGTGTTAATTCGCCAGTGTGAGGGAGCGAGGGATGCAGAAAAGAAGGAATAGTGCATCGGAATGGAGATACTCGTATCCCAAAAGAAAATCCTGTCGTTTCCATAGAAACGTTACTCGATTTAAAACGACATGTCATAGAAGACATAGTAATTCATGGCGACGCAATTTCTGTGTTAATTCGCCAGTGTGAGGGAGCGAGGGATGCAGAAAAGAGGGAATAGTGCATCGGAAAGGAGATACTCGTATCCCAAAAGAAAATCCTATCGTTTCCATAGAAACGTTACACGATTTAAAAGGAAATGTCATAGAAGACATAGTAATTCATGGCGACGCATTTTCTGTGTTAATTCGCCAGTGTGAGGGAGCGAGGGATGCAGAAAACAAGGAATAGTGCATCCTAAAGGAGATACTCGTATCCCAAAAGAAAATCCTGTCGTTTCCATAGAAACGTCACTCGATTTAAAAGGACATGTCATAGTAGACATAGTAATTCGTGGCGACGCCATTTCTGTTGTTATTCGCCAGTGTGAGGGAGCGAGGGATGCAGAAAAGAAGGAATAGTGCATCGGAAAGGAGATAGTCGTATCCCAAAAGAGAATCCTATCGTTTCCATAGAAACGTTACTCGATTTAAAAGGAGATGTCATAGAAGACATAGTAATTCATGGCGACGCAATTTCTGTGTTAATTCGGCAGTGTGAGGGAGCGAGCGATGCAGAAAAGAAGGAATAGTGCATCGGAAAGGAGATACTCGTATCCCAAAAGAAAATCCTGTCGTTTCCATAGAAACGTTACTCGATTTTAAAGGACATGTCATAGAAGACATAGTAATTCATGGCGACGCAATTTCTGTGTTAATTCGCCAGTGTGAGGGAGCGAGGGATGCAGAAAAGAAGGAATAGTGCATCGGAATGGAGATACTCGTATCCCAAAAGATAATCCTGTCGTTTCCATAGAAACGTTACTCGATTTAAAACGACATGTCATAGAAGACATAGTAATTCATGGCGACGCAATTTCTGTGTTAATTCGCCAGTGTGAGGGAGCGAGGGATGCAGAAAAGAAGGAATAGTGCATCGGAATGGAGATACTCGTATCCCAAAAGAAAATCCTGTCGTTTCCATAGAAACGTTACTAGATTCAAAAAGAGATGTCATAGAAGACATAGTAATTCATGGCGACGCAATTTCTGTGTTAATTCGCCAGTGTGAGGGAGCGAGGGATGCAGAAAAGAAGGAATAGTGCATCGGAATGGAGATACTCGTATCCCAAAAGAAAATCCTGTCGTTTCCATAGAAACGTTACTCGATTTAAACCGACATGTCATAGAAGACATAGTAATTCATGGCGACGCAATTTCTGTGTTAATTCGCCAGTGTGAGGGAGCGAGGGATGCAGAAAAGAAGGAATAGTGCATCGGAATGGAGATTCTCGTATCCCAAAAGAAAATCCTGTCGTTTCCATAGAAACGTTACTCGATTTAAAAGGAGATGTCATTGAAGACATAGTAATTCATGGCGACGCAATTTCTGTGTTAATTCGCCAGTGTGAGGGAGCGAGGGATGCAGAAAAGAAGGAATAGTGCATCGGAATGGAGATACTCGTATCCCAAAAGAAAATCCTGTCGTTTCCATAGAAACGTTACTCGATTTAAAACGACATGTCATAGAAGACATAGTAATTCATGGCGACGCAATTTCTGTGTTAATTCGCCAGTGTGAGGGAGCGAGGGATGCAGAAAAGAAGGAATAGTGCATCGGAATGGAGATACTCGTATCCCAAAAGAAAATCCTGTCGTTTCCATAGAAACGTTACTCGATTCAAAAGGAGATGTCATAGAAGACATAGTAATTCATGGTGACGCACTTTGCGTGTTAATTCGCCAGTGCGAGGGAGCGACGGATGCAGAAAACAAGGAATACTGCGTCCTGAAGGAGATACTCGTATCCCAAAAGAAAATCCTGTCGTTTCCATAGAAACGTTACTCGATTTTAAAGGAGATGTCATAGAAGACATAGTAATTCACGGCGACGCAATTTGTGTGTTAATTCGCCAGTGTGAGGGAGCGAGGGATGCAGAAAAGAAGGAATAGTGCATCGGAAAGGAGATACTCGTATCCGAAAAGAAAATCCTGTCGTTTCCATAGAAACGTTACTCGATTTAAAAGGAGATGTCATAGAAGACATAGTAATTCATGGCGACGCCATTTCTGTGTTAATTCGCCAGTGTGAGGGAGCGCGAGATGCAGAAAAGAAGGAATAGTGCATCGAAAAGGAGATACTCGTATCCCAAAAGAAAATCCTATCGTTTTTACAGAAACGTTACTCGATTTAAAAGGAGATTCATAGAAGACATAGTAATTCATGGCGACGCATTTTCTGTGTTAATTCGCCAGTGTGAGGGAGCGAGGGATGCAGAAAAGAAGGAATAGTGCATTCGGAAAGGAGATACTCGTATCCGAAAAGAGAATCCTGTCGTTTCCATAGAAACGTAACTATATTTAGAAGGATGTGTCATAGAAGACATAGTAGTTCATGGCGACGCAATTTCTGTGTTAATTCGTCAGTGCGAGGGAGCGCGGGATGCAGAAAAGAAGGAATAGTGCATCGAAAAGGAGATACTCGTATCCCAAAAGAAAATCCTAACGTTTTTACAGAAACGTTACTCGATTTAAAAGGAGATTCATAGAAGACATAGTAATTCATGGCGACGCAATTTCTGTGTTAATTCGCCAGTGTGAGGGAGCGAGGGATGCAGAAAAGAAGGAATAGTGCATCGGAATGGAGATACTCGTATCCCAAAAGAAAATCCTGTCGTTTCCATAGAAACGTAACTCGATTCAAAAGGAGATGTCATAGAAGACATAGTAATTCATGGCGACGCAATTTCTGTGTTAATTCGCCAGTGTGAGGGAGCGAGGGATGCAGAAAAGAAGGAATAATGCATCGGAATGGAAATACCCGTATCCCAAAAGAAAATCCTGTCGTTTCCATAGAAACGTTACTCTATTTAAAAGGAGATGTCATAGAAGACATAGTAATTCATAGCGACGTCATTTCTGTGTTAATTCGCCAGTGTGAGGGAGCGAGGGATGCAGAAAAGAAGGAATAGTGCATCGGAATGGAGATACTCGTATCCCAAAAGAAAATCCTGTCGTTTACATAGAAACGTTACACGATTTAAGAGGAGATGTCATAGAAGACATAGTAATTCATGGCGACGCAATTTCTGTGTTAATTCGCCAGTGTGAGGGAGCGAGGGATGCAGAAAAGAAGGAATAGTGCATCGGAATGGAGATACTCGTATCCCAAAAGAAAATCCTGTCGTTTCCATAGAAACGTTACTCGATTTAAAAGGACATGTCATAGAAGACATAGTAATTCATGGCGACGCAATTTCTGTGTTAATTCGCCAGTGTGAGGTAGCGAGCGATGCAGAAAAGAAGGAATAGTGCATCGGAATGGAGATACCCGTATCCCAAAAGAAAATCCTGTCGTTTCCATAGAAACGTTACTCGATTTAAAAGGACATGTCATAGAAGACATAGTAATTCATGGCGACGCAATCTCTGTGTTAATTCGCCAGTGTGAGGGAGCGAGGGATGCAGAAAAGAAGGAATAGTGCATCGGAATGGAGATACTCGTATCCCAAAAGAAAATCCTGTCGTTTCCATAGAAACGTTACTCGATTTAAAACGACATGTCATAGAAGACATAGTAATTCATGGCGACGCAATTTCTGTGTTAATTCGCCAGTGTGAGGTAGCGAGCGATGCAGAAAAGAAGGAATAGTGCATCGGAATGGAGATACCCGTATCCCAAAAGAAAATCCTGTCGTTTCCATAGAAACGTTACTCGATTTAAAAGGACATGTCATAGAAGACATAGTAATTCATGGCGACGCAATTTCTGTGTTAATTCGCCAGTGTGAGGGAGCGAGGGATGCAGAAAACAAGGAATAGTGCATCCTAAAGGAGATACTCGTATCCCAAAAGAAAATCCTGTCGTTTCCATAGAAACGTCACTAGATTTAAAAGGACATGTCATAGTAGACATAGTAATTCGTGGCGACGCCATTTCTGTTGTTATTCGCCAGTGTGAGGGAGCGAGGGATGCAGAAAAGAAGGAATAGTGCATCGGAAAGGAGATAGTCGTATCCCAAAAGAGAATCCTATCGTTTCCATAGAAACGTTACTCGATTTAAAAGGAGATGTCATAGAAGACATAGTAATTCATGGCGACGCAATTTCTGTGTTAATTCGGCAGTGTGAGGGAGCGAGCGATGCAGAAAAGAAGGAATAGTGCATCGGAAAGGAGATACTCGTATCCCAAAAGAAAATCCTGTCGTTTCCATAGAAACGTTACTCGATTTTAAAGGACATGTCATAGAAGACATAGTAATTCATGGCGACGCAATTTCTGTGTTAATTCGCCAGTGTGAGGGAGCGAGGGATGCAGAAAAGAAGGAATAGTGCATCGGAATGGAGATACTCGTATCCCAAAAGAAAATCCTGTCGTTTCCATAGAAACGTTTCTCGATTTAAAACGACATGTCATAGAAGACATAGTAATTCATGGCGACGCAATTTCTGTGTTAATTCGCCAGTGTGAGGGAGCGAGGGATGCAGAAAAGAAGGAATAGTGCATCGGAATGGAGATACTCGTATCCCAAAAGAAAATCCTGTCGTTTCCATAGAAACGTTACTCGATTTAAAAGGACATGTCATAGAAGACATAGTAATTCATGGCGACGCAATTTCTGTGTTAATTCGCCAGTGTGAGGTAGCGAGCGATGCAGAAAAGAAGGAATAGTGCATCGGAATGGAGATACCCGTATCCCAAAAGAAATTCCTGTCGTTTCCATAGAAACGTTACTCGATTTAAAAGGACATGTCATAGAAGACATAGTAATTCATGGCGACGCAATTTCTGTGTTAATTCGCCAGTGTGAGGGAGCGAGGGATGCAGAAAAGAAGGAATAGTGCATCGGAATGGAGATACTCGTATCCCAAAAGAAAATCCTGTCGTTTCCATAGAAACGTTACTCGATTTAAAACGACATGTCATAGAAGACATAGTAATTCATGGCGACGCAATTTCTGTGTTAATTCGCCAGTGTGAGGTAGCGAGCGATGCAGAAAAGAAGGAATAGTGCATCGGAATGGAGATACCCGTATCCCAAAAGAAAATCCTGTCGTTTCCATAGAAACGTTACTCGATTTAAAAGGACATGTCATAGAAGACATAGTAATTCATGGCGACGCAATTTCTGTGTTAATTCGCCAGTGTGAGGGAGCGAGGGATGCAGAAAACAAGGAATAGTGCATCCTAAAGGAGATACTCGTATCCCAAAAGAAAATCCTGTCCTTTCCATAGAAACGTCACTCGATTTAAAAGGACATGTCATAGTAGACATAGTAATTCGTGGCGACGCCATTTCTGTTGTTATTCGCCAGTGTGAGGGAGCGAGGGATGCAGAAAAGAAGGAATAGTGCATCGGAAAGGAGATAGTCGTATCCCAAAAGAGAATCCTATCGTTTCCATAGAAACGTTACTCGATTTAAAAGGAGATGTCATAGAAGACATAGTAATTCATGGCGACGCAATTTCTGTGTTAATTCGGCAGTGTGAGGGAGCGAGCGATGCAGAAAAGAAGGAATAGTGCATCGGAAAGGAGATACTCGTATCCCAAAAGAAAATCCTGTCGTTTCCATAGAAACGTTACTCGATTTAAAAGGAGATGTCATTGAAGACATAGTAATTCATGGCGACGCAATTTCTGTGTTAATTCGCCAGTGTGAGGGAGCGAGGGATGCAGAAAAGAAGGAATAGTGCATCGGAATGGAGATACTCGTATCCCAAAAGAAAATCCTGTCGTTTCCATAGAAACGTTACTCGATTTAAAACGACATGTCATAGAAGACATAGTAATTCATGGCGACGCAATTTCTGTGTTAATTCGCCAGTGTGAGGGAGCGAGGGATGCAGAAAAGAAGGAATAGTGCATCGGAATGGAGATACTCGTATCCCAAAAGAAAATCCTGTCGTTTCCATAGAAACGTTACTCGATTCAAAAGGAGATGTCATAGAAGACATAGTAATTCATGGCGACGCAATTTCTGTGTTAATTCGCCAGTGTGAGGGAGCGAGGGATGCAGAAAAGAAGGAATGGTGCGTCGGAATGGAGATACTCGTATCCCAAAAGAAAATCCTGCCGTTTCCATAGAAACGTTACTCTATTTAAAAGGAGATGTCATATAAGACATAGTAATTCATAGCGACGTCATTTCTGCGTTAATTCGCCAGTGTGAGGGAGCGAGGGATGCAGAAAAGAAGGAATAGTGCATGGGAATGGAGATACTCGTATCCCAAAAGAAAATCCTGTCGTTTCCATAGAAACGTTACTCGATTTAAGAGGAGATGTCATAGAAGACATAGTAATTCATGGCGACGCAATTTCTGTGTTAATTCGCCAGTGTGAGGGAGCGAGGAATGCATAAAAGAAGGAATAGTGCATCGGAAAGGAGATACTCGTATCCCAAGAGAAAATCCTGTCGTTTCCATAGAAACGTTACTCGATTTAAAAGGACATGTCATAGAAGACATAGTAATTCATGTCGACGCAATTTCTGTGTTAATTCGCCAGTGTGAGGGAGCGAGGGATGCAGAAAAGAAGGAATAGTGCATCGGAATGGAGATACTCGTATCCCAAAAGAAAATCCTGTCGTTTCCATAGAAACGTTACTCAATTTAAAACGACATGCCATAGAAGACATAGTAATTCATGGCGACGCAATTTCTGTGTTAATTCGCCAGTGTGAGGGAGCGAGGGATGCAGAAAAGAAGGAATAGTGCATCGGAATGGAGATACTCGTATCCCAAAAGAAAATCCTGTCGTTTCCATAGAAACGTTACTCGATTTAAAAGGAGATGTCATAGAAGACATAGTAATTCATGGCGACGCAATTTCTGTGTTAATTCGCCAGTGTGAGGGAGCGAGGGATGCAGAAAAGAAGGAATAGTGCATCGGAATGGAAATACCCGTATCCCAAAAGAAAATCCTGTCGTTTCCATAGAAACGTTACTCTATTTAAAAGGAGATGTCATAGAAGACATAGTAATTCATAGCGACGTCATTTCTGTGTTAATTCGCCAGTGTGAGGGAGCGAGGGATGCAGAAAAGAAGGAATAGTGCATCGGAATGGAGATACTCGTATCCCAAAAGAAAATCCTGTCGTTTACATAGAAACGTTACACGATTTAAGAGGAGATGTCATAGAAGACATAGTAATTCATGGCGACGCAATTTCTGTGTTAATTCGCCAGTGTGAGGGAGCGAGGGATGCAGAAAAGAAGGAATAGTGCATCGGAATGGAGATACTCGTATCCCAAAAGAAAATCCTGTCGTTTCCATAGAAACGTTACTCGATTTAAAAGGACATGTCATAGAAGACATAGTAATTCATGGCGACGCAATTTCTGTGTTAATTCGCCAGTGTGAGGTAGCGAGCGATGCAGAAAAGAAGGAATAGTGCATCGGAATGGAGATACCCGTATCCCAAAAGAAAATCCTGTCGTTTCCATAGAAACGTTACTCGATTTAAAAGGACATGTCATAGAAGACATAGTAATTCATGGCGACGCAATTTCTGTGTTAATTCGCCAGTGTGAGGGAGCGAGGGATGCAGAAAAAAAGGAATAGTGCACCGGAATGGAGATACTCGTATCCCAAAAGAAAATCCTGTCGTTTCCATAGAAACGTTACTCGATTTAAAACGACATGTCATAGAAGACATAGTAATTCATGGCGACGCAATTTCTGTGTTAATTCGCCAGTGTGAGGTAGCGAGCGATGCAGAAAAGAAGGAATAGTGCATCGGAATGGAGATACCCGTATCCCAAAAGAAAATCCTGTCGTTTCCATAGAAACGTTACTCGATTTAAAAGGACATGTCATAGAAGACATAGTAATTCATGGCGACGCAATTTCTGTGTTAATTCGCCAGTGTGAGGGAGCGAGGGATGCAGAAAAGAAGGAATAGTGCAACGGAATGGAGATACTCGTATCCCAAAAGAAAATCCTGTCGTTTCCATAGAAACGTTACTCGATTTAAAAGGAGATGTCATTGAAGACATAGTAATTCATGGCGACGCAATTTCTGTGTTAATTCGCCAGTGTGAGGGAGCGAGGGATGCAGAAAAGAAGGAATAGTGCATCGGAATGGAGATACTCGTATCCCAAAAGAAAATCCTGTCGTTTCCATAGAAACGTTACTCGATTTAAAACGACATGTCATAGAAGACATAGTAATTCATGGCGACGCAATTTCTGTGTTAATTCGCCAGTGTGAGGGAGCGAGGGATGCAGAAAAGAAGGAATGGTGCATCGGAATGGAGATACTCGTATCCCGAAAAGGAAATCCTGCCGTTTCCATAGAAACGTTACTCTATTTAAAAGGAGATGTCATAGAAGACATAGTAATTCATAGCGACGTCATTTCTGTGTTAATTCGCCAGTGTGAGGGAGCGAGGGATGCAGAAAAGAAGGAATAGTGCATCGGAATGGAGATACTCGTATCCCAAAAGAAAATACTGTCGTTTCCATAGAAACGTTACTCGATTTAAGAGGAGATGTCATAGAAGACATAGCAATTCATGGCGACGCAATTTCTGTGTTAATTCGCCAGTGTGAGGGAGCGAGGGATGCATAAAAGAAGGAATAGTGCATCGGAAAGGAGATACTCGTATCCCAAAAGAAAATCCTGTCGTTTCCATAGAACCGTTACTCGATTTAAAAGGACATGTCATAGAAGACATAGTAATTCATGGCGACGCAATTTCCGTGTTAATTCGCCAGTGTGAGGTAGCGAGCGATGCAGAAAAGAAGGAATAGTGCATCGGAATGGAGATTCCCGTATCCCAAAAGAAAATCCTGTCGTTTCCATAGAAACGTTACTCGATTTAAAAGGACATGTCACAGAAGACTTAGTAATTCATGGCGACGCAATTTCTGTGTTAAATCGCCAGTGTGAGGTAGCGAGGGATGCAGAAAAGAAAGAATAGTGCATCGGAATGGAGATGCTCGTATCCCAAAAGAAAATCCTGTCGTTTCCATAGAATCGTTACTCGATTTAAAAGGTGATGTCATAGAAGACATTGTAATTCATGGCGACGCAATTTCTGTGTTTATTCGCCAGTGTGAGGGAGCGAGGGATGCAGAAAAGAAGGAATTGTGCATCGGAATGGAGATACTCGTATCCCAAAAGAAAATCCTGTCGTTTGCATAGAAACGTTACTCGATTTAAAAGGAGATGTCATAGATGACATAGTAATTCATGGCGACGCAATTTCTGTGTTAATTCGCCAGTGTGAGGGAGCGAGGGATGCAGAAAAGAAGGAATAGTGCATCGGAAAGGAGATACTCGTATCCCAAAAGAAAATCCTGTCGTTTCCATAGAAACGTTACTCGATTTAAAACGACAAGTCATAGAAGACATAGTAATTCATGGCGACGCAATTTCTGTGTTAATTCGCCAGTGTGAGGGAGCGAGTAATGCAGAAAAGAAGGAATAGTGCAGCGGAATGGATATACTCGTATCCCAAAAGAAAATCCTGTCGTTTCCATAGAAACGTTACTCGATTTAAAACGACATGTCATAGAAGACATAGTAATTCATGGCGACGAATTTCTGTGTTAATTCGCCAGTGTGATGGAGCGAGGGATGCAGAAAAGAAGGAATAGTGCATCGGAAAGGAGATACTCGTATTCCAAAAGGAAATCCTGTCGTTTCCATAGAATCGTTACTCGATTTAAAACGACATGTCATAGAAGACATAGTAATTCATGGCGACGCAATTTCTGTGTTAATTCGCCAGTGTGAGGGAGCGCGGGATGCAGAAAAGAAGGAATAGTGCATCGGAAAGGAGATACTCGTATCCCAAAATAAAATCCTGTCGTTTCCATAGAAACGTTACTCGATTTAAAACGACATGTCATAGAAGACATAATAATTCATGGCGACGCAATTTCTGTGTTAATTCGCCAGTGTGAGGTAGCGAGGGATGCAGAAAAGAAGGAATAGTGCATTGGAATGGAGATACTCGTATCCCAAAATAAAATCCTGTCGTTTCCATAGAAACGTTACTCGATTCAAAAGGAGATGTCATAGAAGACATAGTAATTCATGGCGACTCAATTTCTGTGTTAATTCGCCAGTGTGAGGGTGCGAGGGATGCAGAAAAGAAGGAATAGTGCATCGGAATGGAGATACTCGTATCCCAAAAGAAAATCCTGTCGTTTCCATAGAAACGTTACTCGATTTAAAACGACATGTCATAGAAGACATATTAATTCATGGCGACGCAATTTGTGTGTTAATTCGCCAGTGTGAGGGAGCGAGGGATGCAGAAAAGAAGGAATAGTGCATCGGAATGGAGATACTCGTATCCAAAAAGAAAATCCTGTCGTTTCCATAGAAACGTTACTCGATTTAAAAGGAGATGTCATAGAAGACATAGTAATTCATGGCGACGCAATTTCTGTGTTAATTCGCCAGTGTGAGGGAGCGAGGGATGCAGAAAAGAAGTAATAGTGCATCGGAATGGAGATACTCGTATCCCAAAAGAAAATCCTCTCGTTTCCATAGAAACGTTACTCGATTTAAAACGACATGTCATAGAAGACATAGTAATTCATGGCGACGCAATTTGTGTGTTAATTCGCCAGTGTGAGGGAGCGAGGGATGCAGAAAAGAAGGAATAGTGCATCGGAATGGAGATACTCGTATCCCAAAAGAAAATCCTGTCGTTTCCATAGATACGTTACTCTATTTAAAAGGAGATGTTATAGAAGACATAGTAATTCATGGCGACGCGATTTGTGTGTTAATTCGCCAGTGTGAGGGAGCGAGGGATGCAGAAAAGAAGGAATAGTGCATCGGAATGGAGATACTCGTATCCCAAAAGAAAATCCTGTCGTTTCCATAGAAACGTTACTCGATTTAAGAGGAGATGTCATAGAAGACATAGTAATTCATGGCGACGCAATTTCTGTATTAATTTGCCAGTGTGAGGGAGCGAGGGATGCAGAAAAGAAGGAATAGTGCATCGGAAAGGAGATACTCGTATCCCAAAAGAAAATCCTTTCGTTTCCATAGAAACGTTACTCGATTTAAAAGGACATGTCACAGAAGACATAGTAATTCATGGCGACGCAATTTCTGTGTTAATTCGCCAGTGTGAGGTAGCGAGGGATGCAGAAAAGAAGGAATAGTGCATCGGAATGGAGATACTCGTATCCCAAAAGAAAATCCTGTCGTTTCCATAGAAACGTTACTCGATTTAAAACGACATGTCATAGAAGACATAATAATTCATGGCGACGCAATTTCTGTGTTAATTCGCCAGTGTGAGGTAGCGAGGGATGCAGAAAAGAAGGAATAGTGCATCGGAATGGAGATACTCGTATCCCAAAATAAAATCCTGTCGTTTCCATAGAAACGTTACTCGATTCAAAAGGAGATGTCATAGAAGACATAGTAATTCATGGCGACGCAATTTCTGTGTTAATTCGCCAGTGTGAGGGTGCGAGGGATGCAGAAAAGAAGGAATAGTGCATCGGAATGGAGATACTCGTATCCCAAAAGAAAATCCTGTCGTTTCCATAGAAACGTTACTCGATTTAAAACGACATGTCATAGAAGACATATTAATTCATGGCGACGCAATTTCTGTGTTAATTCGCCAGTGTGAGGGAGCGAGGGATGCAGAAAAGAAGGAATAGTGCATCGGAATGGAGATACTCGTATCCAAAAAGAAAATCCTGTCGTTTCCATAGAAACGTTACTCGATTTAAAAGGAGATGTCATAGAAGACATAGTAATTCATGGCGACGCAATTTCTGTGTTAATTCGCCAGTGTGAGGGAGCGAGGGATGCAGAAAAGAAGTAATAGTGCATCGGAATGGAGATACTCGTATCCCAAAAGAAAATCCTCTCGTTTCCATAGAAACGTTACTCGATTTAAAACGACATGTCATAGAAGACATAGTAATTCATGGCGACGCAATTTCTGCGTTAATTCGCCAGTGTGAGGGAGCGAGGGATGCAGAAAAGAAGGAATAGTGCATCGGAATGGAGATACTCGTATCCCAAAAGAAAATCCTGTCGTTTCCATAGAAACGTTACTCGATTTAAAACGACATGTCATAGAAGACATAATAATTCATGGCGACGCAATTTCTGTGTTAATTCGCCAGTGTGAGGTAGCGAGGGATGCAGAAAAGAAGGAATAGTGCATCGGAATGGAGATACTCGTATCCCAAAATAAAATCCTGTCGTTTCCATAGAAACGTTACTCGATTCAAAAGGAGATGTCATAGAAGACATAGTAATTCATGGCGACGCAATTTCTGTGTTAATTCGCCAGTGTGAGGGTGCGAGGGATGCAGAAAAGAAGGAATAGTGCATCGGAATGGAGATACTCGTATCCCAAAAGAAAATCCTGTCGTTTCCATAGAAACGTTACTCGATTTAAAACGACATGTCATAGAAGACATATTAATTCATGGCGACGCAATTTCTGTGTTAATTCGCCAGTGTGAGGGAGCGAGGGATGCAGAAAAGAAGGAATAGTGCATCGGAATGGAGATACTCGTATCCAAAAAGAAAATCCTGTCGTTTCCATAGAAAAGTTACTCAATTTAAAAGGAGATGTCATAGAAGACATAGTAATTCATGGCGACGCAATTTCTGTGTTAATTCGCCAGTGTGAGGGAGCGAGGGATGCAGAAAAGAAGTAATAGTGCATCGGAATGGAGATACTCGTATCCCAAAAGAAAATCCTCTCGTTTCCATAGAAACGTTACTCGATTTAAAACGACATGTCATAGAAGACATAGTAATTCATGGCGACGCAATTTCTGCGTTAATTCGCCAGTGTGAGGGAGCGAGGGATGCAGAAAAGAAGGAATAGTGCATCGGAATGGAGATACTCGTATCCCAAAAGAAAATCCTGTCGTTTCCATAGAAACGTTACTCGATTCAAAAGGAGATGTCATAGAAGACATAGTAATTCATGGCGACGCAATTTCTGTGTTAATTCGCCAGTTTGAGGGAGCGAGGGATGCAGAAAAGAAGGAATAGTGCATCGGAATGGAGATACTCGTATCCCAAAAGAAATTCCTGTCGTTTCCATAGAAACGTTACTCGATTTAAAAGGAGATGTCATAGAAGACATAGTAATTCATGGCGACGCAATTTGTGTGTTAATTCGCCAGTGTGAGGGAGCGAGGGATGCAGAAAAGAAGGAATAGTGCATCGGAATGGAGATACTCGTATCCCAAAAGAAAATCCTGTCGTTTCCATAGAAACGTTACTCTATTTAAAAGGAGATGTTATAGAAGACATAGTAATTCATGGCGACGCGATTTGTGTGTTAATTCGCCAGTGTGAGGGAGCGAGGGATGCAGAAAAGAAGGAATAGTGCATCGGAATGGAGATACTCGTATCCCAAAAGAAAATCCTGTCGTTTCCATAGAAACGTTACTCGATTTAAGAGGAGATGTCATAGAAGACATAGTAATTCATGGCGACGCAATTTCTGTATTAATTCGCCAGTGTGAGGGAGCGAGGGATGCAGAAAAGAAGGAATAGTGCATCGGAAAGGAGATACTCGTATCCCAAAAGAAAATCCTTTCGTTTCCATAGAAACGTTACTCGAGTTAAAAGGACATGTCACAGAAGACATAGTAATTCATGGCGACGCAATTTCTGTGTTAATTCGCCAGTGTGAGGTAGCGAGGGATGCAGAAAAGAAGGAATAGTGCATCGGAATGGAGATACTCGTATCCC
Organism: Schistocerca serialis cubense; assembly: GCF_023864345.2. NCBI lineage: Eukaryota > Metazoa > Arthropoda > Insecta > Orthoptera > Acrididae > Schistocerca > Schistocerca serialis. The sequence continues at coordinate 362,579 of NW_026047699.1, read as the reverse complement.
AAAAGAAAATCCTGTCGTTTCCATAGAAACGTTACTCGATTTAAAAGGAGATGTCATAGAAGACATAGTAATTCATGGCGACGCAATTTCTGTGTTAATTCGCCAGTGTGAGGGTGCGAGGGATGCAGAAAAGAAGGAATAGTGCATCGGAATGGAGATACTCGTATCCCAAAAGAAAATCCTGTCGTTTCCATAGAAACGTTACTCGATTTAAAACGACATGTCATAGAAGACATATTAATTCATGGCGACGCAATTTCTGTGTTAATTCGCCAGTGTGAGGGAGCGAGGGATGCAGAAAAGAAGGAATAGTGCATCGGAATGGAGATACTCGTATCCAAAAAGAAAATCCTGTCGTTTCCATAGAAACGTTACTCGATTTAAAAGGAGATGTCATAGAAGACATAGTAATTCATGGCGACGCAATTTCTGTGTTAATTCGCCAGTGTGAGGGAGCGAGGGATGCAGAAAAGAAGTAATAGTGCATCGGAATGGAGATACTCGTATCCCAAAAGAAAATCCTCTCGTTTCCATAGAAACGTTACTCGATTTAAAACGACATGTCATAGAAGACATAGTAATTCATGGCGACGCAATTTCTGCGTTAATTCGCCAGTGTGAGGGAGCGAGGGATGCAGAAAAGAAGGAATAGTGCATCGGAATGGAGATACTCGTATCCCAAAAGAAAATCCTGTCGTTTCCATAGAAACGTTACTCGATTTAAAACGACATGTCATAGAAGACATAATAATTCATGGCGACGCAATTTCTGTGTTAATTCGCCAGTGTGAGGTAGCGAGGGATGCAGAAAAGAAGGAATAGTGCATCGGAATGGAGATACTCGTATCCCAAAATAAAATCCTGTCGTTTCCATAGAAACGTTACTCGATTCAAAAGGAGATGTCATAGAAGACATAGTAATTCATGGCGACGCAATTTCTGTGTTAATTCGCCAGTGTGAGGGTGCGAGGGATGCAGAAAAGAAGGAATAGTGCATCGGAATGGAGATACTCGTATCCCAAAAGAAAATCCTGTCGTTTCCATAGAAACGTTACTCGATTTAAAACGACATGTCATAGAAGACATATTAATTCATGGCGACGCAATTTCTGTGTTAATTCGCCAGTGTGAGGGAGCGAGGGATGCAGAAAAGAAGGAATAGTGCATCGGAATGGAGATACTCGTATCCAAAAAGAAAATCCTGTCGTTTCCATAGAAAAGTTACTCAATTTAAAAGGAGATGTCATAGAAGACATAGTAATTCATGGCGACGCAATTTCTGTGTTAATTCGCCAGTGTGAGGGAGCGAGGGATGCAGAAAAGAAGTAATAGTGCATCGGAATGGAGATACTCGTATCCCAAAAGAAAATCCTCTCGTTTCCATAGAAACGTTACTCGATTTAAAACGACATGTCATAGAAGACATAGTAATTCATGGCGACGCAATTTCTGCGTTAATTCGCCAGTGTGAGGGAGCGAGGGATGCAGAAAAGAAGGAATAGTGCATCGGAATGGAGATACTCGTATCCCAAAAGAAAATCCTGTCGTTTCCATAGAAACGTTACTCGATTCAAAAGGAGATGTCATAGAAGACATAGTAATTCATGGCGACGCAATTTCTGTGTTAATTCGCCAGTTTGAGGGAGCGAGGGATGCAGAAAAGAAGGAATAGTGCATCGGAATGGAGATACTCGTATCCCAAAAGAAATTCCTGTCGTTTCCATAGAAACGTTACTCGATTTAAAAGGAGATGTCATAGAAGACATAGTAATTCATGGCGACGCAATTTGTGTGTTAATTCGCCAGTGTGAGGGAGCGAGGGATGCAGAAAAGAAGGAATAGTGCATCGGAATGGAGATACTCGTATCCCAAAAGAAAATCCTGTCGTTTCCATAGAAACGTTACTCTATTTAAAAGGAGATGTTATAGAAGACATAGTAATTCATGGCGACGCGATTTGTGTGTTAATTCGCCAGTGTGAGGGAGCGAGGGATGCAGAAAAGAAGGAATAGTGCATCGGAATGGAGATACTCGTATCCCAAAAGAAAATCCTGTCGTTTCCATAGAAACGTTACTCGATTTAAGAGGAGATGTCATAGAAGACATAGTAATTCATGGCGACGCAATTTCTGTATTAATTCGCCAGTGTGAGGGAGCGAGGGATGCAGAAAAGAAGGAATAGTGCATCGGAAAGGAGATACTCGTATCCCAAAAGAAAATCCTTTCGTTTCCATAGAAACGTTACTCGAGTTAAAAGGACATGTCACAGAAGACATAGTAATTCATGGCGACGCAATTTCTGTGTTAATTCGCCAGTGTGAGGTAGCGAGGGATGCAGAAAAGAAGGAATAGTGCATCGGAATGGAGATACTCGTATCCCAAAAGAAAATCCTGTCGTTTCCATAGAAACGTTACTCGATTTAAAAGGAGATGTCATAGAAGACATAGTAATTCATGGCGACGCAATTTGTGTGTTTATTCGCCAGTGTGAGGGAGCGAGGGATGCAGAAAAGAAGGAATAGTGCATCGGAATGGAGATACTCGTATCCCAAAAGAAAATCCTGTCGTTTCCATAGAAACGTTACTCGATTTAAAAGGAGATGTCATAGATGACATAGTAATTCATGGCGACGCAATTTCTGTGTTAATTCGCCAGTGTGAGGGAGCGAGGGATGCAGAAAACAAAGAATAGTGCATCGGAAAGGAGATACTGGTATCCCAAAAGAAAATCCTGTCGTTTCCATAGAAACGTTACTCGATTTAAAACGACAAGTCATAGAAGACATAGTAATTCATGGCGACGCAATTTCTGTGTTAATTCGCCAGTGTGAGGGAGCGAGGGATGCAGAAAAGAAGGAATAGTGCATTGGAAAGGAGATACTCGTATCCCAAAAGAAAATCCTGTCGTTTCCATAGAAACGATACTCGATTTAAAACGACAACTCATAGAAGACATAGTAATTCATGAAGACGCAATTTCTGTGTTAATTCGCCAGTGTGAGGGAGCGAGGGATGCAGAAAAGAAGGAATAGTGCATCGGAATGGATATACTCGTATCCCAAAAGAAAATCCTGTCGTTTCCATAGAAACGTTACTCGATTTAAAACGACATGTCATAGAAGACATAGTAATTCATGGCGACGAATTTCTGTGTTAATTCGCCAGTGTGATGGAGCGAGGGATGCAGAAAAGAAGGAATAGTGCATCGGAAAGGAGATACTCGTATCCCAAAAGAAAATCCTGTCGTTTCCATAGAAACGTTACTCGATTTAAAAGGAGATGTCATAGAAGACATAGTAATTCATGGCGACGCAATTTCTGTGTTAATTCGCCAGTGTGAGGGAGCGCGGGATGCAGAAAAGAAGGAATAGTGCATCGGAAAGGAGATACTTGTATCCCAAAAGAAAATCCTGTCGTTTCCACAGAAACGTTACTCGATTTAAAACGACATGTCATAGAAGACATAGTAATTCATGGCGACGCAATTTCTGTGTTAATTCGCCGGTGTGAGGGAGCGAGGGATGCAGAAAAGAAGGAATAGTGCATCGGAAAGGAGATACTCGTATCCCAAAAAAAATCCTGTCGTTTCCATAGAAACGTTACTCGATTTAAAACGACATGTCATAGAAGACATAGTAATTCATGGCGACGCAATTTCTGTGTTAATTCGCCAGTGTGAGGTAGCGAGGGATGCAGAAAAGAAGGAATAGTGCATCGGAATGGAGATACTCATATCCCAAAAGAAAATCCTGTCGTTTCCATAGAAACGTTACTCGATTTAAAAGGAGGTGTCACAGAAGACATAGTAATTCATGGCGACGCAATTTCTGTGTTAATTCGCCAGTGTGAGGGAGCGAGGGATACAGAAAAGAAGGAATTGTGCATCGGAAAGGAGATACTCGTATCCCAAAAGAAAATCCTGTCGTTTCCATAGAAACGTAAATCGATTTAAAACGACATGTCATAGAAGACATAGTAATTCATGGCGACGCAATTTCTTTGTTAATTCGCCAGTGTGAGGGAGCGAGGGATGCAGAAAAGAAGGAATAGTGCATCGGAAAGGAGATACTCGTATCCCAAAAGAAAATCCTGTCGTTTCCATAGAAACGTTACTCGATTTAAAAGGAGATGTCATAGAAGACATAGTAATTCATGGCGACGCAATTTCTGTGTTAATTCGCCAGTGTGAGGAAGCGAGGGATGCAGAAAAGAAGGAATAGTGCATCGGAAAGGAGATACTCGTATCCCAAAAGAAAATCCTGTCGTTTCCATAGAAACGTTACTCGATTTAAAAGGAGATGTCATAGAAGACATAGTAATTCATGGCGACGCAATTTCTGTGTTAATTCGCCAGTGTGAGGGAGCGCGGGATGCAGAAAAGAAGGAATAGTGCATCGGAAAGGAGATACTCGTATCCCAAAAGAAAATCCTGTCGTTTCCACAGAAACGTTACTCGATTTAAAACGACATGTCATAGAAGACATAGTAATTCATGGCGACGCAATTTCTGTGTTAATTCGCCAGTGTGAGGGAGCGAGGGATGCAGAAAAGAAGGAATAGTGCATCGGAAAGGAGATACTCGTATCCCAAAAGAAAATCCTGTCGTTTCCATAGAAACGTTAATCGATTTAAAACGACATGTCATAGAAGACATAGTAATTCATGGCGACGCAATTTCTTTGTTAATTCGCCAGTGTGAGGGAGCGAGGGATGCAGAAAAGAAGGAATAGTGCATCGGAAAGGAGATACTCGTATCCCAAAAGAAAATCCTGTCGTTTCCATAGAAACGTTAATCGATTTAAAACGACATGTCATAGAAGACATAGTAATTCATGGCGACGCAATTTCTTTGTTAATTCGCCAGTGTGAGGGAGCGAGGGATGCAGAAAAGAAGGAATAGTGCATCGGAAAGGAGATACTCGTATCCCAAAAGAAAATCCTGTCGTTTCCATAGAAACGTTACTCGATTTAAAAGGAGATGTCTTAGAAGACATAGTAATTCATGGCGACGCAATTTCTGTGTTAATTCGCCAGTGTGAGGGAGCGAGGGATGCAGAAAAGAAGGAATAGTGCATCAAAAAGGAGATACTCGTATCCCAAAAGAAAATCCTGTCGTTTCCATAGATACGTTAATCGATTTAAAACGACATGTCATAGAAGACATAGTAATTCATGGCGACGCAATTTCTGTGTTAATTCGCCAGTGTGAGGCAGCGAGGGATGCAGAAAAGAAGGAATAGTGCATTGGAAAGGAGATACTCGTATCCCAAAAGAAAATCCTGTCGTTTCCATAGAAACGTTACTCGATTTAAAACGACATGTCATAGAAGACATAGTATTTCATGGCGACGCAATTTCTGTGTTAATTCTCCAGTGTGAGGGAGCGAGGGATGCAGAAAAGAAGGAATAGTGCATCGGAAAGGAGATACTCGTATCCCAAAAGAAAATCCTGTCGTTTCCATAGAAACGTTACTCGATTTAAAACGACATGTCATAGAAGACATAGTAATTCATGGCGACGCAATTTCTGTGTTAATTCGCCAGTGTGAGGGAGCGAGGGATGCAGAAAAGAAGTAATAGTGCATCGGAATGGAGATACTCGTATCCCAAAAGAAAATCCTGTCGTTTCCATAGAAACGTTACTCGATTCAAAAGGAGATGTCATACAAGACATAGTAATTCATGGCGACGCAATTTCTGTGTTAATTCGCTAGTGTGAGGGAGCGAGGGATGCAGAAAAGTAGGAATAGTGCATCGGAATGGAGATACTCGTATCCCAAAAGAAAATCCTGTCGTTTCCATAGAAACGTTACTCGATTTAAGAGGAGATGTCATAGAAGACACAGTAATTCATGGCGAGGCAATTTCTGTGTTAATTCGCCAGTGTGAGGGAGTGTGGGATGCAGAAAGAAGGAATAGTGCATAGGAATGGAGATACTCGTATCCCAAAAGAAAATCCTGTCGTTTCCATAGAAACGTTACTCGATTCAAAAGGAGATGTCATAGAAGACATAGTAATTCATGGCGACGCAATTTCTGTGTTAATTCGCCAGTGTGAGGGTGCGAGGGATGCAGAAAAGAAGGAATAGTGCATCGGAATGGAGATACTCGTATCCCAAAAGAAAATCCTGTCGTTTCCATAGAAACGTTACTCGATTTAAAACGACATGTCATAGAAGACATATTAATTCATGGCGACGCAATTTCTGTGTTAATTCGCCAGTGTGAGGGAGCGAGGGATGCAGAAAAGAAGGAATAGTGCATCGGAATGGAGATACTCGTATCCAAAAAGAAAATCCTGTCGTTTCCATAGAAACGTTACTCGATTTAAAAGGAGATGTCATAGAAGACATAGTAAATCATTGCGACGCAATTTCTGTGTTAATTCGCCAGTGTGAGGGAGCGAGGGATGCAGAAAAGAAGTAATAGTGCATCGGAATGGAGATACTCGTATCCCAAAAGAAAATCCTGTCGTTTCCATAGAAACGTTACTCGATTTAAAACGACATGTCATAGAAGACATAGTAACTCATGGCGACGCAATTTCTGTGTTAATTCGCCAGTGAGAGGGAGCGAGGGATGCAGAAACGAAGGAATAGTGCATCGGAAAGGAGATACTCGTATCCCAAAAGAAAATCCTGTCGTTTCCATAGAAACGTTACTCGATTTAAAAGGAGATGTCATAGAAGACATAGTAATTCATGGCGACGCAATTTCTGTGTTAATTCGCCAGTGTGAGGGAGCGAGGGATGCAGAAAAGAAGGAATAGTGCATCGGAATGGAGATACTCGTATCCCAAAAGAAAATCCTGTCGTTTCCATAGAAACGTTACTCGATTCAAAAGGAGATGTCATAGAAGACATAGTAATTCATGGCGACGCAATTTCTGTGTTAATTCGCCAGTTTGAGGGAGCGAGGGATGCAGAAAAGAAGGAATAGTGCATCGGAATGGAGATACTCGTATCCCAAAAGAAATTCCTGTCGTTTCCATAGAAACGTTACTCGATTTAAAAGGAGATGTCATAGAAGACATAGTAATTCATGGCGACGCAATTTGTGTGTTAATTCGCCAGTGTGAGGGAGCGAGGGATGCAGAAAAGAAGGAATAGTGCATCGGAATGGAGATACTCGTATCCCAAAAGAAAATCCTGTCTTTTCCATAGAAACGTTACTCTAGTTAAAAGGAGATGTTATAGAAGACATAGGAATTCATGGCGACGCGATTTGTGTGTTAATTCGCCAGTGTGAGGGAGCGAGGGATGCAGAAAAGAAGGAATAGTGCATCGGAATGGAGATACTCGTATCCCAAAAGAAAATCCTGTCGTTTCCATAGAAACGTTTTTCGATTTAAGAGGAGATGTCATAGAAGACATAGTAATTCATGGCGACGCAATTTCTGTGTTAATTCGCCAGTGTGAGGGAGCGAGGGATGCAGAAAAGAAGGAATAGTGCATCGGAAAGGAGATACTCGTATCCCAAAAGAAAATCCTTTCATTTCCATAGAAACGTTACTCGATTTAAAAGGACATGTCACAGAAGACATAGTAATTCATGGCGACGCAATTTCTGTGTTAATTCGCCAGTGTGAGGTAGCGAGGGATGCAGAAAAGAAGGAATAGTGCATCGGAATGGAGATACTCGTATCCCAAAAGAAAATCCTGTCGTTTCCATAGAAACGTTACTCGATTTAAAAGGAGATGTCATAGAAGACATAGTAATTCATGGCGACGCAATTTCTGTGTTTATTCGCCAGTGTGAGGGAGCGAGGGATGCAGAAAAGAAGGAATAGTGCATCGGAATGGAGATACTCGTATCCCAAAAGAAAATCCTGTCGTTTCCATAGAAACGTTACTCGATTTAAAAGGAGATGTCATAGATGACATAGTAATTCATGGCGACGCAATTTCTGTGTTAATTCGCCAGTGTGAGGGAGCGAGGGATGCAGAAAACAAAGAATAGTGCATCGGAAAGGAGATACTGGTATCCCAAAAGAAAATCCTGTCGTTTCCATAGAAACGTTACTCGATTTAAAACGACAAGTCATAGAAGACATAGTAATTCATGGCGACGCAATTTCTGTGTTAATTCGCCAGTGTGAGGGAGCGAGGGATGCAGAAAAGAAGGAATAGTGCATTGGAAAGGAGATACTCGTATCCCAAAAGAAAATCCTGTCGTTTCCATAGAAACGTTACTCGAATTAAAACGACAAGTCATAGAAGACATAGTAATTCATGGCGACGCAATTTCTGTGTTAATTCGCCAGTGTGAGGGAGCGAGGGATGCAGAAAAGAAGGAATAGTGCATCGGAATGGATATACTCGTATCCCAAAAGAAAATCCTGTCGTTTCCATAGAAACGTTACTCGATTTAAAACGACATGTCATAGAAGACATAGTAATTCATGGCGACGAATTTCTGTGTTAATTCGCCAGTGTGATGGAGCGAGGGATGCAGAAAAGAAGGAATAGTGCATCGGAAAGGAGATACTCGTATCCCAAAAGAAAATCCTGTCGTTTCCATAGAAACGTTACTCGATTTAAAAGGAGATGTCATAGAAGACATAGTAATTTATGGCGACGCAATTTCTGTGTTAATTCGCCAGTGTGAGGGAGCGTGGGATGCAGAAAAGAAGGAATAGTGCATCGGAAAGGAGATACTCGTATCCCAAAAGAAAATCCTGTCGTTTCCACAGAAACGTTACTCGATTTAAAACGACATGTCATAGAAGACATAGTAATTCATGGCGACGCAATTTCTGTGTTAATTCGCCGGTGTGAGGGAGCGAGGGATGCAGAAAAGAAGGAATAGTGCATCGGAAAGGAGATACTCGTATCCCAAAAGAAAATCCTGTCGTTTCCATAGAAACGTTACTCGATTTAAAACGACATGTCATAGAAGACATAGTAATTCATGGCGACGCAATTTCTGTGTTAATTCGCCAGTGTGAGGTAGCGAGGGATGCAGAAAAGAAGGAATAGTGCATCGGAATGGAGATACTCATATCCCAAAAGAAAATCCTGTCGTTTCCATACAAACGTTACTCGATTTAAAAGGAGATGTCATAGAAGACATAGTAATTCATGGCGACGCAATTTCTGTGTTAATTCGCCAGTGTGAGGGAGCGAGGGATGCAGAAAAGAAGGAATAGTGCATCGGAAAGGAGATACTCGTATCCCAAAAGAAAATCCTGTCGTTTCCATAGAAACGTTTATCGATTTAAAACGACATGTCATAGAAGACATAGTAATTCATGGCGACGCAATTTCTTTGTTAATTCGCCAGTGTGAGGGAGCGAGGGATGCAGAAAAGAAGGAATAGTGCATCGGAAAGGAGATACTCGTATCCCAAAAGAAAATCCTGTCGTTTCCATAGAAACGTTACTCGATTTAAAAGGAGATGTCATAGAAGACATAGTAATTCATGGCGACGCAATTTCTGTGTTAATTCACCAGTGTGAGGGAGCGAGGGATGCAGAAAAGAAGGAATAGTGCATCGGAAAGGAGATACTCGTATCCCAAAAGAAAATCCTGTCGTTTCCATAGATACGTTAATCGATTTAAAACGACATGTCATAGAAGACATAGTAATTCATGGCGACGCAATTTCTGTGTTAATTCGCCAGTGTGAGGCAGCGAGGGATGCAGAAAGAAGGAATAGTGCATTGGAAAGGAGATACTCGTATCCCAAAAGAAAATCCTGTCGTTTCCATAGAAACGTTACTCGATTTAAAACGACATGTCATAGAAGACATAGTATTTCATGGCGACGCTATTTCTGTGTTAATTCTCCAGTGTGAGGGAGCGAGGGATGCAGAAAAGAAGGAATAGTGCATCGGAAAGGAGATACTCGTATCCCAAAAGAAAATCCTGTCGTTTCCATAGAAACGTTACTCGATTTAAAAGGACATGTCATAGAAGACATAGTAATTCATGGCGACGCAATTTCTGTGTTAATTCGCCAGTGTGAGGGAGCGAGGGATGCAGAAAAGAAGGAATAGTGCATCGGAAAGGAGATACTCGTATTACAAAAGAAAATCCTGTCGTTTCCATAGAAACGTTACTCGATTTAAAACGACATGTCATAGAAGACATAGTAATTCATGGCGACGCAATTTCTGTGTTAATTCGCCAGTGTGAGGGAGCGAGGGATGCAGAAAAGAAGTAATAGTGCATCGGAATGGAGTTACTCGTATCCCAAAAGAAAATCCTGTCGTTTCCATAGAAACGTCACTCGATTCAAAAGGAGATGTCATAGAAGACATAGTAATTCATGGCGACACAATTTCTATGTTAATTCGCCAGTGTGAGGGAGCGAGGGATGCAGAAAAGAAGGAATAGTGCATCGGAATGGAGATACTCGTATCCCAAAAGAAAATCCTGTCGTTTCCATAGAAACGTTACTCGATTTAAGAGGAGATGTCATAGAAGACACAGTAATTCATGGCGACGCAATTTCTGTGTTAATTCGCCAGTGTGAGGGAGTGTGGGATGCAGAAAGAAGGAATAGTGCATCGGAATGGAGATACTCGTATCCCAAAAGAAAATCCTGTCGTTTCCATAGAAACGTTACTCGATTCAAAAGGAGATGTCATAGAAGACATAGTAATTCATTGCGACGCAATTTCTGTGTTAATTCGCCAGTGTGAGGGAGCGTGGGATGCAGAAAAGAAGGAATAGTGCATCGGAATGGAGATACTCGTATCCCAAAAGAAAATCCTGTCGTTTCCATAGAAACGTTACTCGATTTAAAACGACATGTCATAGAAGACATATTAATTCATGGCGACGCAATTTCTGTGTTAATTCGCCAGTGTGAGGGAGCGAGGGATGCAGAAAAGAAGGAATAGTGCATCGGAATGGAGATACTCGTATCCAAAAAGAAAATCCTGTCGTTTCCATAGAAACGTTACTCGATTTAAAAGGAGATGTCATAGAAGACATAGTAATTCATGGCGACGCAATTTCTGTGTTAATTCGCCAGTGTGAGGGAGCGAGGGATGCAGAAAAGAAGTAATAGTGCATCGGAATGGAGATACTCGTATCCCAAAAGAAAATCCTGTCGTTTCCATAGAAACGTTACTCGATTTAAAACGACATGTCATAGAAGACATAGTAATTAATGGCGACGCAATTTCTATGTTAATTCGCCAGTGAGAGGGAGCGAGGGATGCAGAAACGAAGGAATAGTGCATCGGAAAGGAGATACTCGTATCCCAAAAGAAAATCCTGTCGTTTCCATAGAAACGTTACTCGATTTAAAAGGAGATGTCATAGAAGACATAGTAATTCATGGCGACGCAATTTCTGTGTTAATTCGCCAGTGTGAGGGAGCGAGGGATGCAGAAAAGAAGGAATAGTGCATCGGAATGGAGATACTCGTATCCCAAAAGAAAATCCTGTCGTTTCCATAGAAACGTTACTCGATTCAAAAGGAGATGTCATAGAAGACATAGTAATTCATTGCGACGCAATTTCTGTGTTAATTCGCCAGTGTGAGGGTGCGAGGGATGCAGAAAAGAAGGAATAGTGCATCGGAATGGAGATACTCGTATCCCAAAAGAAAATCCTGTCGTTTCCATAGAAACGTTACTCGATTTCAAACGATATGTCATAGAAGACATAGTAATTCATGGCGACGCAATTTCTGTGTTAATTCGCCAGTGTGAGGGAGCGAGGGATGCAGAAAAGAAGGAATAGTGCATCGGAATGGAGATACTCGTATCCCAAAAGAAAATCCTGACGTTTCCATAGAAACGTTACTCGATTTAAAAGGAGAAGTCATAGAAGACATAGTACTTCATGGCGACGCAATTTTTGTGTTAATTCGCCAGTGTGAGGGAGCGTGGGATGCAGAAAAGAAGGAATAGTGCATCGGAATGGAGATACTCGTATCCCAAAAGAAAATCCTGTCGTTTCCATAGAAACGTTACTTGATTTAAAACGACATGTCATAGAAGACATAGTAATTCATGGCGACGCAATTTCTGTGTTAATTCGCCAGTGTGAGGGAGCGAGGGATGCAGAAAAGAAGGAATAGTGCATCGGAAAGGAGATACTCGTATCCCAAAAGAAAATCCTGTCGTTTCCATAGAAACGTTTATCGATTTAAAACGACATGTCATAGAAGACATATTAATTCATGGCGACGCAATTTCTGTGTTAATTCGCCAGTGTGAGGGAGCGAGGGATGCAGAAAAGAAGGAATAGTGCATCGGAATGGAGATACTCGTATCCAAAAAGAAAATCCTGTCGTTTCCATAGAAACGTTACTCGATTTAAAAGGAGATGTCATAGAAGACATAGTAATTCATGGCGACGCAATTTCTGTGTTAATTCGCCAGTGTGAGGGAGCGAGGGATGCAGAAAAGAAGTAATAGTGCATCGGAATGGAGATACTCGTATCCCAAAAGAAAATCCTGTCGTTTCCATAGAAACGTTACTCGATTTAAAACGACATGTCATAGAAGACATAGTAATTAATGGCGACGCAATTTCTATGTTAATTCGCCAGTGAGAGGGAGCGAGGGATGCAGAAACGAAGGAATAGTGCATCGGAAAGGAGATACTCGTATCCCAAAAGAAAATCCTGTCGTTTCCATAGAAACGTTACTCGATTTAAAAGGACATGTCATAGAAGACATAGTAATTCATGGCGACGCAATTTCTGTGTTAATTCGCCAGTGTGAGGGAGCGAGGGATGCAGAAAAGAAGGAATAGTGCATCGGAATGGAGATACTCGTATCCCAAAAGAAAATCCTGTCGTTTCCATAGAAACGTTACTCGATTCAAAAGGAGATGTCATAGAAGACATAGTAATTCATTGCGACGCAATTTCTGTGTTAATTCGCCAGTGTGAGGGTGCGAGGGATGCAGAAAAGAAGGAATAGTGCATCGGAATGGAGATACTCGTATCCCAAAAGAAAATCCTGTCGTTTCCATAGAAACGTTTATCGATTTAAAACGACATGTCATAGAAGACATAGTAATTCATGGCGACGCAATTTCTTTGTTAATTCGCCAGTGTGAGGGAGCGAGGGATGCAGAAAAGAAGGAATAGTGCATCGGAAAGGAGATACTCGTATCCCAAAAGAAAATCCTGTCGTTTCCATAGAAACGTTACTCGATTTAAAAGGAGATGTCATAGAAGACATAGTAATTCATGGCGACGCAATTTCTGTGTTAATTCACCAGTGTGAGGGAGCGAGGGATGCAGAAAAGAAGGAATAGTGCATCGGAAAGGAGATACTCGTATCCCAAAAGAAAATCCTGTCGTTTCCATAGATACGTTAATCGATTTAAAACGACATGTCATAGAAGACATAGTAATTCATGGCGACGCAATTTCTGTGTTAATTCGCCAGTGTGAGGCAGCGAGGGATGCAGAAAGAAGGAATAGTGCATTGGAAAGGAGATACTCGTATCCCAAAAGAAAATCCTGTCGTTTCCATAGAAACGTTACTCGATTTAAAACGACATGTCATAGAAGACATAGTATTTCATGGCGACGCTATTTCTGTGTTAATTCTCCAGTGTGAGGGAGCGAGGGATGCAGAAAAGAAGGAATAGTGCATCGGAAAGGAGATACTCGTATCCCAAAAGAAAATCCTGTCGTTTCCATAGAAACGTTACTCGATTTAAAAGGACATGTCACAGAAGACATAGTAATTCATGGCGACGCAATTTCTGTGTTAATTCGCCAGTGTGAGGGAGCGAGGGATGCAGAAAAGAAGGAATAGTGCATCGGAAAGGAGATACTCGTATTACAAAAGAAAATCCTGTCGTTTCCATAGAAACGTTACTCGATTTAAAACGACATGTCATAGAAGACATAGTAATTCATGGCGACGCAATTTCTGTGTTAATTCGCCAGTGTGAGGGAGCGAGGGATGCAGAAAAGAAGTAATAGTGCATCGGAATGGAGTTACTCGTATCCCAAAAGAAAATCCTGTCGTTTCCATAGAAACGTCACTCGATTCAAAAGGAGATGTCATAGAAGACATAGTAATTCATGGCGACACAATTTCTATGTTAATTCGCCAGTGTGAGGGAGCGAGGGATGCAGAAAAGAAGGAATAGTGCATCGGAATGGAGATACTCGTATCCCAAAAGAAAATCCTGTCGTTTCCATAGAAACGTTACTCGATTTAAGAGGAGATGTCATAGAAGACACAGTAATTCATGGCGACGCAATTTCTGTGTTAATTCGCCAGTGTGAGGGAGTGTGGGATGCAGAAAGAAGGAATAGTGCATCGGAATGGAGATACTCGTATCCCAAAAGAAAATCCTGTCGTTTCCATAGAAACGTTACTCGATTCAAAAGGAGATGTCATAGAAGACATAGTAATTCATTGCGACGCAATTTCTGTGTTAATTCGCCAGTGTGAGGGAGCGTGGGATGCAGAAAAGAAGGAATAGTGCATCGGAATGGAGATACTCGTATCCCAAAAGAAAATCCTGTCGTTTCCATAGAAACGTTACTCGATTTAAAACGACATGTCATAGAAGACATATTAATTCATGGCGACGCAATTTCTGTGTTAATTCGCCAGTGTGAGGGAGCGAGGGATGCAGAAAAGAAGGAATAGTGCATCGGAATGGAGATACTCGTATCCAAAAAGAAAATCCTGTCGTTTCCATAGAAACGTTACTCGATTTAAAAGGAGATGTCATAGAAGACATAGTAATTCATGGCGACGCAATTTCTGTGTTAATTCGCCAGTGTGAGGGAGCGAGGGATGCAGAAAAGAAGTAATAGTGCATCGGAATGGAGATACTCGTATCCCAAAAGAAAATCCTGTCGTTTCCATAGAAACGTTACTCGATTTAAAACGACATGTCATAGAAGACATAGTAATTAATGGCGACGCAATTTCTATGTTAATTCGCCAGTGAGAGGGAGCGAGGGATGCAGAAACGAAGGAATAGTGCATCGGAAAGGAGATACTCGTATCCCAAAAGAAAATCCTGTCGTTTCCATAGAAACGTTACTCGATTTAAAAGGAGATGTCATAGAAGACATAGTAATTCATGGCGACGCAATTTCTGTGTTAATTCGCCAGTGTGAGGGAGCGAGGGATGCAGAAAAGAAGGAATAGTGCATCGGAATGGAGATACTCGTATCCCAAAAGAAAATCCTGTCGTTTCCATAGAAACGTTACTCGATTCAAAAGGAGATGTCATAGAAGAGATAGCAATTCATTGCGACGCAATTTCTGTGTTAATTCGCCAGTGTGAGGGTGCGAGGGATGCAGAAAAGAAGGAATAGTGCATCGGAATGGAGATACTCGTATCCCAAAAGAAAATCCTGTCGTTTCCATAGAAACGTTACTCGATTTAAAACGATATGTCATAGAAGACATAGTAATTCATGGCGACGCAATTTCTGTGTTAATTCGCCAGTGTGAGGCAGCGAGGGATGCAGAAAGAAGGAATAGTGCATTGGAAAGGAGATACTCGTATCCCAAAAGAAAATCCTGTCGTTTCCATAGAAACGTTACTCGATTTAAAACGACATGTCATAGAAGACATAGTATTTCATGGCGACGCTATTTCTGTGTTAATTCTCCAGTGTGAGGGAGCGAGGGATGCAGAAAAGAAGGAATAGTGCATCGGAAAGGAGATACTCGTATCCCAAAAGAAAATCCTGTCGTTTCCATAGAAACGTTACTCGATTTAAAAGGACATGTCATAGAAGACATAGTAATTCATGGCGACGCAATTTCTGTGTTAATTCGCCAGTGTGAGGGAGCGAGGGATGCAGAAAAGAAGGAATAGTGCATCGGAAAGGAGATACTCGTATTACAAAAGAAAATCCTGTCGTTTCCATAGAAACGTTACTCGATTTAAAACGACATGTCATAGAAGACATAGTAATTCATGGCGACGCAATTTCTGTGTTAATTCGCCAGTGTGAGGGAGCGAGGGATGCAGAAAAGAAGTAATAGTGCATCGGAATGGAGTTACTCGTATCCCAAAAGAAAATCCTGTCGTTTCCATAGAAACGTCACTCGATTCAAAAGGAGATGTCATAGAAGACATAGTAATTCATGGCGACACAATTTCTATGTTAATTCGCCAGTGTGAGGGAGCGAGGGATGCAGAAAAGAAGGAATAGTGCATCGGAATGGAGATACTCGTATCCCAAAAGAAAATCCTGTCGTTTCCATAGAAACGTTACTCGATTTAAGAGGAGATGTCATAGAAGACACAGTAATTCATGGCGACGCAATTTCTGTGTTAATTCGCCAGTGTGAGGGAGTGTGGGATGCAGAAAGAAGGAATAGTGCATCGGAATGGAGATACTCGTATCCCAAAAGAAAATCCTGTCGTTTCCATAGAAACGTTACTCGATTCAAAAGGAGATGTCATAGAAGACATAGTAATTCATTGCGACGCAATTTCTGTGTTAATTCGCCAGTGTGAGGGAGCGTGGGATGCAGAAAAGAAGGAATAGTGCATCGGAATGGAGATACTCGTATCCCAAAAGAAAATCCTGTCGTTTCCATAGAAACGTTACTCGATTTAAAACGACATGTCATAGAAGACATATTAATTCATGGC
This sequence comes from Schistocerca serialis cubense, assembly GCF_023864345.2. NCBI lineage: Eukaryota > Metazoa > Arthropoda > Insecta > Orthoptera > Acrididae > Schistocerca > Schistocerca serialis. The sequence goes on along the minus strand of NW_026047699.1, from coordinate 346,020 downwards.
GACGCAATTTCTGTGTTAATTCGCCAGTGTGAGGGAGCGAGGGATGCAGAAAAGAAGGAATAGTGCATCGGAATGGAGATACTCGTATCCAAAAAGAAAATCCTGTCGTTTCCATAGAAACGTTACTCGATTTAAAAGGAGATGTCATAGAAGACATAGTAATTCATGGCGACGCAATTTCTGTGTTAATTCGCCAGTGTGAGGGAGCGAGGGATGCAGAAAAGAAGTAATAGTGCATCGGAATGGAGATACTCGTATCCCAAAAGAAAATCCTGTCGTTTCCATAGAAACGTTACTCGATTTAAAACGACATGTCATAGAAGACATAGTAATTAATGGCGACGCAATTTCTATGTTAATTCGCCAGTGAGAGGGAGCGAGGGATGCAGAAACGAAGGAATAGTGCATCGGAAAGGAGATACTCGTATCCCAAAAGAAAATCCTGTCGTTTCCATAGAAACGTTACTCGATTTAAAAGGAGATGTCATAGAAGACATAGTAATTCATGGCGACGCAATTTCTGTGTTAATTCGCCAGTGTGAGGGAGCGAGGGATGCAGAAAAGAAGGAATAGTGCATCGGAATGGAGATACTCGTATCCCAAAAGAAAATCCTGTCGTTTCCATAGAAACGTTACTCGATTCAAAAGGAGATGTCATAGAAGACATAGTAATTCATTGCGACGCAATTTCTGTGTTAATTCGCCAGTGTGAGGGTGCGAGGGATGCAGAAAAGAAGGAATAGTGCATCGGAATGGAGATACTCGTATCCCAAAAGAAAATCCTGTCGTTTCCATAGAAACGTTACTCGATTTAAAACGATATGTCATAGAAGACATAGTAATTCATGGCGACGCAATTTCTGTGTTAATTCGCCAGTGTGAGGGAGCGAGGGATGCAGAAAAGAAGGAATAGTGCATCGGAATGGAGATACTCGTATCCCAAAAGAAAATCCTGACGTTTCCATAGAAACGTTACTCGATTTAAAAGGAGAAGTCATAGAAGACATAGTACTTCATGGCGACGCAATTTTTGTGTTAATTCGCCAGTGTGAGGGAGCGTGGGATGCAGAAAAGAAGGAATAGTGCATCGGAATGGAGATACTCGTATCCCAAAAGAAAATCCTGTCGTTTCCATAGAAACGTTACTTGATTTAAAACGACATGTCATAGAAGACATATTAATTCATGGCGACGCAATTTCTGTGTTAATTCGCCAGTGTGAGGGAGCGAGGGATGCAGAAAAGAAGGAATAGTGCATCGGAAAGGAGATACTCGTATCCCAAAAGAAAATCCTGTCGTTTCCATAGAAACGTTACTCGATTTAAAAGGAGATGTCATAGAAGACATAGTAATTCATGGCGACGCAATTTCTGTGTTAATTCGCCAGTGTGAGGGAGCGCGGGATGCAGAAAAGAAGGAATAGTGCATCGGAAAGGAGATACTCGTATCCCAAAAGAAAATCCTGTCGTTTCCACAGAAACGTTACTCGATTTAAAACGACATGTCATAGAAGACATAGTAATTCATGGCGACGCAATTTCTGTGTTAATTCGCCGGTGTGAGGGAGCGAGGGATGCAGAAAAGGAGGAATAGTGCATCGGAAAGGAGATACTCGTATCCCAAAAGAAAATCCTGTCGTTTCCATAGAAACGTTACTCGATTTAAAACGACATGTCATAGAAGACATAGTAATTCATGGCGACGCAATTTCTGTGTTAATTCGCCAGTGTGAGGTAGCGAGGGATGCAGAAAAGAAGGAATAGTGCATCGGAATGGAGATACTCATATCCCAAAAGAAAATCCTGTCGTTTCCATACAAACGTTACTCGATTTAAAAGGAGATGTCATAGAAGACATAGTAATTCATGGCGACGCAATTTCTGTGTTAATTCGCCAGTGTGAGGGAGCGAGGGATGCAGAAAAGAAGGAATAGTGCATCGGAAAGGAGATACTCGTATCCCAAAAGAAAATCCTGTCGTTTCCATAGAAACGTTAATCGATTTAAAACGACATGTCATAGAAGACATAGTAATTCATGGCGACGCAATTTCTTTGTTAATTCGCCAGTGTGAGGGAGCGAGGGATGCAGAAAAGAAGGAATAGTGCATCGGAAAGGAGATACTCGTATCCCAAAAGAAAATCCTGTCGTTTCCATAGAAACGTTACTCGATTTAAAAGGAGATGTCATAGAAGACATAGTAATTCATGGCGACGCAATTTCTGTGTTAATTCACCAGTGTGAGGGAGCGAGGGATGCAGAAAAGAAGGAATAGTGCATCGGAAAGGAGATACTCGTATCCCAAAAGAAAATCCTGTCGTTTCCATAGATACGTTAATCGATTTAAAACGACATGTCATAGAAGACATAGTAATTCATGGCGACGCAATTTCTGTGTTAATTCGCCAGTGTGAGGCAGCGAGGGATGCAGAAAGAAGGAATAGTGCATTGGAAAGGAGATACTCGTATCCCAAAAGAAAATCCTGTCGTTTCCATAGAAACGTTACTCGATTTAAAACGACATGTCATAGAAGACATAGTATTTCATGGCGACGCTATTTCTGTGTTAATTCTCCAGTGTGAGGGAGCGAGGGATGCAGAAAAGAAGGAATAGTGCATCGGAAAGGAGATACTCGTATCCCAAAAGAAAATCCTGTCGTTTCCATAGAAACGTTACTCGATTTAAAAGGACATGTCATAGAAGACATAGTAATTCATGGCGACGCAATTTCTGTGTTAATTCGCCAGTGTGAGGGAGCGAGGGATGCAGAAAAGAAGGAATAGTGCATCGGAAAGGAGATACTCGTATCCCAAAAGAAAATCCTGTCGTTTCCATAGAAACGTTACTCGATTTAAAACGACATGTCATAGAAGACATAGTAATTCATGGCGACGCAATTTCTGTGTTAATTCGCCAGTGTGAGGGAGCGAGGGATGCAGAAAAGAAGTAATAGTGCATCGGAAAGGAGATACTCGTATCCCAAAAGAAAATCCTGTCGTTTCCATAGAAACGTCACTCGATTCAAAAGGAGATGTCATAGAAGACATAGTAATTCATGGCGACACAATTTCTGTGTTAATTCGCCAGTGTGAGGGAGCGAGGGATGCAGAAAAGAAGGAATAGTGCATCGGAATGGAGATACTCGTATCCCAAAAGAAAATCCTGTCGTTTCCATAGAAACGTTACTCGATTTAAGAGGAGATGTCATAGAAGACACAGTAATTCATGGCGACGCAATTTCTGTGTTAATTCGCCAGTGTGAGGGAGTGTGGGATGCAGAAAGAAGGAATAGTGCATCGGAATGGAGATACTCGTATCCCAAAAGAAAATCCTGTCGTTTCCATAGAAACGTTACTCGATTCAAAAGGAGATGTCATAGAAGACATAGTAATTCATTGCGACGCAATTTCTGTGTTAATTCGCCAGTGTGAGGGAGCGTGGGATGCAGAAAAGAAGGAATAGTGCATCGGAATGGAGATACTCGTATCCCAAAAGAAAATCCTGTCGTTTGCATAGAAACGTTACTCGATTTAAAACGACATGTCATAGAAGACATATTAATTCATGGCGACGCAATTTCTGTGTTAATTCGCCAGTGTGAGGGAGCGAGGGATGCAGAAAAGAAGGAATAGTGCATCGGAATGGAGATACTCGTATCCAAAAAGAAAATCCTGTCGTTTCCATAGAAACGTTACTCGATTTAAAAGGAGATGTCATAGAAGACATAGTAATTCATGGCGACGCAATTTCTGTGTTAATTCGCCAGTGTGAGGGAGCGAGGGATGCAGAAAAGAAGTAATAGTGCATCGGAATGGAGATACTCGTATCCCAAAAGAAAATCCTGTCGTTTCCATAGAAACGTTACTCGATTTAAAACGACATGTCATAGAAGACATAGTAATTAACTGCGACGCAATTTCTATGTTAATTCGAAAGTGAGAGGGAGCGAGGGATGCAGAAACGAAGGAATAGTGCATCGGAAAGGAGATACTCGTATCCCAAAAGAAAATCCTGTCGTTTCCATAGAAACGTTACTCGATTTAAAAGGAGATGTCATAGAAGACATAGTAATTCATGGCGACGCAATTTCTGTGTTAATTCGCCAGTGTGAGGGAGCGAGGGATGCAGAAAAGAAGGAATAGTGCATCGGAATGGAGATACTCGTATCCCAAAAGAAAATCCTGTCGTTTCTATAGAAACGTTACTCGATTCAAAAGGAGATGTCATAGAAGACATAGTAATTCATTGCGACGCAATTTCTGTGTTAATTCGCCAGTGTGAGGGTGCGAGGGATGCAGAAAAGAAGGAATAGTGCATCGGAATGGAGATACTCGTATCCCAAAAGAAAATCCTGTCGTTTCCATAGAAACGTTACTCGATTTAAAACGATATGTCATAGAAGAAATAGTAATTCATGGCGACGCAATTTCTGTGTTAATTCGCCAGTGTGAGGGAGCGAGGGATACAGAAAAGAAGGAATAGTGCATCGGAATGGAGATACTCGTATCCCAAAAGAAAATCCTGACGTTTCCATAGAAACGTTACTCGATTTAAAAGGAGAAGTCATAGAAGACATAGTACTTCATGGCGACGCAATTTTTGTGTTAATTCGCCAGTGTGAGGGAGCGTGGGATGCAGAAAAGAAGGAATAGTGCATCGGAATGGAGATACTCGTATCCCAAAAGAAAATCCTGTCGTTTCCATAGAAACGTTACTTGATTTAAAACGACATGTCATAGAAGACATATTAATTCATGGCGACGCAATTTCTGTGTTAATTCGCCAGTGTGAGGGAGCGAGGGATGCAGAAAAGAAGGAATAGTGCATCGGAATGGAGATACTCCTATCCAAAAAGAAAATCCTGTCGTTTCCATAGAAACGTTACTCGATTTAAAAGGAGATGTCATAGAAGACATAGTAATTCATGGCGACGCAATTTCTGTGTTAATTCGCCAGTGTGAGGGAGCGAGGGATGCAGAAAAGAAGTAATAGTGCATCGGAATGGAGATACTCGTATCCCAAAAGAAAATCCTGTCGTTTCCATAGAAACGTTACTCGATTTAAAAGGAGATGTCATAGAAGACATAGTAATTCATGGCGACGCAATTTCTGTGTTAATTCGCCAGTGAGAGGGAGCGAGGGATGCAGAAACGAAGGAATAGTGCATCGGAAAGGAGATACTCGTATCCCAAAAGAAAATCCTGTCGTTTCCATAGAAACGTTACTCGATTTAAAAGGAGATGTCATAGAAGACATAGTAATTCATGGCGACGCAATTTCTGTGTTAATTCGCCAGTGTGAGGGAGCGAGGGATGCAGAAAAGAAGGAATAGTGCATCGGTATGGAGATACTCGTATCCCAAAAGAAAATCCTGTCGTTTCCATAGAAACGTTACTCGATTCAAAAGGAGATGTCATAGGAGACATAGTAATTCATGGCGACGCAATTTCTGTGTTAATTCGCCAGTTTGAGGGAGCGAGGGATGCAGAAAAGAAGGAATAGTGCATCGGAATGGAGATACTCGTATCCCAAAAGAAATTCCTGTCGTTTCCATAGAAACGTTACTCGATTTAAAAGGAGATGTCATAGAAGACATAGTAATTCATGGCGACGCAATATGTGTGTTAATTCGCCAGTGTGAGGGAGCGAGGGATGCAGAAAAGAAGGAATAGTGCATCGGAATGGAGATACTCGTTTCCCAAAAGAAAATCCTGTCGTTTCCATAGAAACGTTACTCTATTTAAAAGGAGATGTTATAGAAGACACAGTAATTCATGGCGACGCGATTTGTGTGTTAATTCGCCAGTGTGAGGGAGCGAGGGATGCAGAAAAGAAGGAATAGTGCATCGGAATGGAGATACTCGTATCCCAAAAGAAAATCCTGTCGTTTCCATAGAAACGTTACTCGATTTAAAAGGAGATGTCATAGAAAACATAGTGATTCATGGCGACGCAATTTCTGTGTTTATTCGCCAGTGTGAGGGAGCGACGGATGCAGAAAAGAATGAATAGTGCATCGGAATGGAGATACTCGTATCCCAAAAGAAAATCCTGTCGTTTCCATAGAAACGTTACTCGATTTAAAAGGAGATGTCATAGATGACATAGTAATTCATGGCGACGCAATTTCTGTGTTAATTCGCCAGTGTGAGGGAGCGAGGGATGCAGAAAGGAAAGAATAGTGCATCGGAAAGGAGATACTGGTATCCCAAAAGAAAATCCTGTCGTTTCCATAGAAACGTTACTCGATTTAAAACGACAAGTCATAGAAGACATAGTAATTCATGGCGACGCAATTTCTGTGTTAATTCGCCAGTGTGAGGGAGCGAGGGATGCAGAAAAGAAGGAATAGTGCATTGGAAAGGAGATACTCGTATCCCAAAAGAAAATCCTGTCGTTTCCATAGAAACGTTACTCGATTTAAAACGACAAGTCATAGAAGACATAGTAATTCATGAAGACGCAATTTCTGTGTTAATTCGCCAGTGTGAGGGAGCGAGGGATGCAGAAAAGGAGGAATAGTGCATCGGAATGGATAAACTCGTATCCCAAAAGAAAATCCTGTCGTTTCCATAGAAACGTTACTCGATTTAAAACGACATGTCATAGAAGACATAGTAATTCATGGCGACGAATTTCTGTGTTAATTCGCCAGTGTGATGGAGCGAGGGATGCAGAAAAGAAGGAATAGTGCATCGGAAAGGAGATACTCGTATCCCAAAAGAAAATCCTGTCGTTTCCATAGAAACGTTACTCGATTTAAAAGGAGATGTCATAGAAGACATAGTAATTCATGGCGACGCAATTTCTGTGTTAATTCGCCAGTGTGAGGGAGCGCGGGATGCAGAAAAGAAGGAATAGTGCATCGGAATGGAGATACTCGTATCCCAAAAGAAAATCCTGTCGTTTCCACAGAAACGTTACTCGATTTAAAACGACATGTCATAGAAGACATAGTAATTCATGGCGACGCAATTTCTGTGTTAATTCGCCAGTGTGAGCGAGCGAGGGATGCAGAAAAGAAGGAATAGTGCATCGGAAAGGAGATACTCGTATCCCAAAAGAAAATCCTGTCGTTTCCATAGAAACGTTACTCGATTTAAAAGGAGATGTCATAGAAGACATAGTAATTCACGGCGACGCAATTTCTGTGTTAATTCGCCAGTGTGAGGGAGCGAGGGATGCAGAAAAGAAGGAATAGTGCATCGGAATGGAGATACTCGTATCCCAAAAGAAAATCCTGTCGTTTCCATAGAAACGTTACTCGATTCAAAAGGAGATGTCATAGGAGACATAGTAATTCATGGCGACGCAATTTCTGTGTTAATTCGCCAGTTTGAGGGAGCGAGGGATGCAGAAAAGAAGGAATAGTGCATCGGAATGGAGATACTCGTATCCCAAAAGAAATTCCTGTCGTTTCCATAGAAACGTTACTCGATTTAAAAGGAGATGTCATAGAAGACATAGTAATTCATGGCGACGCAATTTGTGTGTTAATTCGCCAGTGTGAGGGAGCGAGGGATGCAGAAAAGAAGGAATAGTGCATCGGAATGGAGATACTCGTATCCCAAAAGAAAATCCTGTCGTTTCCATAGAAACGTTACTCTATTTAAAAGGAGATGTTATAGAAGACATAGTAATTCATGGCGACGCGATTTGTGTGTTAATTCGCCAGTGTGAGGGAGCGAGGGATGCAGAAAAGAAGGAATAGTGCATCGGAATGGAGATACTCGTATCCCAAAAGAAAATCCTGTCGTTTCCATAGAAACGTTACTCGATTTAAAAGGAGATGTCATAGAAGACATAGTGATTCATGGCGACGCAATTTCTGTGTTTATTCGCCAGTGTGAGGGAGCGAGGGATGCAGAAAAGAATGAATAGTGCATCGGAATGGAGATACTCGTATCCCAAAAGAAAATCCTGTCGTTTCCATAGAAACGTTACTCGATTTAAAAGGAGATGTCATAGATGACATAGTAATTCATGGCGACGCAATTTCTGTGTTAATTCGCCAGTGTGAGGGAGCGAGGGATGCAGAAAGGAAAGAATAGTGCATCGGAAAGGAGATACCGGTATCCCAAAAGAAAATCCTGTCGTTTCCATAGAAACGTTACTCGATTTAAAACGACAAGTCATAGAAGACATAGTAATTCATGGCGACGCAATTTCTGTGTTAATTCGCCAGTGTGAGGGAGCGAGGGATGCAGAAAAGAAGGAATAGTGCATTGGAAAGGAGATACTCGTATCCCAAAAGAAAATCCTGTCGTTTCCATAGAAACGTTACTCGATTTAAAACGACAAGTCATAGAAGACATAGTAATTCATGAAGACGCAATTTCTGTGTTAATTCGCCAGTGTGAGGGAGCGAGGGATGCAGAAAAGGAGGAATAGTGCATCGGAATGGATATACTCGTATCCCAAAAGAAAATCCTGTCGTTTCCATAGAAACGTTACTCGATTTAAAACGACATGTCATAGAAGACATAGTAATTCATGGCGACGAATTTCTGTGTTAATTCGCCAGTGTGATGGAGCGAGGGATGCAGAAAAGAAGGAATAGTGAATCGGAAAGGAGATACTCGTATCCCAAAAGAAAATCCTGTCGTTTCCATAGAAACGTTACTCGTTTTAAAAGGAGATGTCATAGAAGACATAGTAATTCATGGCGACGCAATTTCTGTGTTAATTCGCCAGTGTGAGGGAGCGCGGGATGCAGAAAAGAAGGAATAGTGCATCGGAAAGGAGATACTCGTATCCCAAAAGAAAATCCTGTCGTTTCCACAGAAACGTTACTCGATTTAAAACGACATGTCATAGAAGACATAGTAATTCATGGCGACGCAATTTCTGTGTTAATTCGCCAGTGTGAGGGAGCGAGGGATGCAGAAAAGAAGGAATAGTGCATCGGAAAGGAGATACTCGTATCCCAAAAGAAAATCCTGTCGTTTCCATAGAAACGTTACTCGATTTAAAACGACATGTCATAGAAGACATAGTAATTCATGGCGACGCAATTTCTGTGTTAATTCGCCAGTGTGAGGTAGCGAGGGATGCAGAAAAGAAGGAATAGTGCATCGGAATGGAGATACTCATATCCCAAAAGAAAATCCTGTCGTTTCCATAGAAACGTTACTCGATTTAAAAGGAGATGTCATAGAAGACATAGTAATTCATGGCGTCGCAATTTCTGTGTTAATTCGCCATTGTGAGGGAGCGAGGGATGCAGAAAAGAAGGAATAGTGCATCGGAATGGAGATACTCGTATCCCAAAAGAAAATCCTGTCGTTTCCATAGAAACGTTACTCGATTTAAAAGGAGATGTCATAGAAGACATAGTAATTCATGGCGACGCAAATTCTGTGTTAATTCGCCAGTGTGAGGGAGCGAGGGATGCAGAAAAGAAGGAATAGTGCATCGGAATGGAGATACTCGTATCCCAAAAGAAAATCCTGTCGTTTCCATAGAAACGTTACTCGATTTAAAAGGAGATGTCATAGAAGACATAGTAATTCATGGCGACGCAATTTCTGTGTTAATTCGCCAGTGTGAGGGAGCGAGGGATGCAGAAAAGAAGGAATAGTGCATCGGAAAGGAGATACTCGTATCCCAAAAGAAAATCCTGTCGTTTCCATAGAAACGTTAATCGATTTAAAACGACATGTCATAGAAGACATAGTAATTCATGGCGACGCAATTTCTGTGTTAATTCGCCAGTGTGAGGGTGCGAGGGATGCAGAAAAGAAGGAATAGTGCATCGGAATGGAGATACTCGTATCCCAAAAGAAAATCCTGTCGTTTCCATAGAAACGTTACTCGATTTAAAACGACATGTCATAGAAGACATAGTAATTCATGGCGACGCAATTTCTGTGTTAATTCGCCAGTGTGAGGGAGCGAGGGATGCAGAAAAGAAGGAATAGTGCATCGGAATGGAGATACTCGTATCCCAAAAGAAAATCCTGTCGTTTCCATAGAAACGTTACTCGATTTAAAAGGAGAAGTCATAGAAGACATAGTACTTCATGGCGACGCAATTTTTGTGTTAATTCGCCAGTGTGAGGGAGCGAGGGATGCATAAAAGAAGGAATAGTGCATCGGAATGGAGATACTCGTATCCCAAAAGAAAATCCTGTCGTTTCCATAGAAACGTTACTCTATTTAAGAGGAGATGTCATAGAAGACATAGTAATTCATGGCGACGCAATTTCTGTGTTAATTCGCCAGTGTGAGGTAGCGAGGGATGCAGAAATGAAGGAATAGTGCATCGGAAAGGAGATACTCGTATCCAAAAAGAAAATACTGTCGCTTCCATAGAAACGTTACTCGATTTAAGAGGAGATGTCATAGAAGACATAGTAATTCATGGCGACGCAATTTCTGTGTTAATTCGCCAGTGTGAGGGAGCGAGGGATGCAGAAAAGAAGGAATAGTGCATCGGAAAGGAGATACTCGTATCCCAAAAGAAAATCCTTTCGTTTCCATAGAAACGTTACTCGATTTAAAAGGACATGTCACAGAAGACATAGTAATTCATGGCGACGCAATTTCTGTGTTAATTCGCCAGTGTGAGGTAGCGAGGGATGCAGAAAAGAAGGAATAGTGCATCGGAATGGAGATACTCGTATCCCAAAAGAAAATCCTGTCGTTTCCATAGAAACGTTACTCGATTTAAAAGGAGATGTCATAGAAGACATAGTAATTCATGGCGACGCAATTTCTGTGTTAATTCGCCAGTGTGAGGGAGCGTGGGATGCAGAAAAGAAGGAATAGTGCATCGGAAAGGAGATACTCGTATCCCAAAAGAAAATCCTGTCGTTTCCATAGAAACGTTACTCGATTTAAAACGACATGTCATAGAAGACATAGTAATTCATGGCGACGCAATTTCTGTGTTAATTCGCCAGTGTGAGGGAGCGAGGGATGCAGAAAAGAAGGAATAGTGCATCGGAAAGGAGATACTCGTAACCCAAAAGAAAATCCTGTCGTTTCCATAGAAACGTTACTCGATTTAAAACGACATGTCATAGAAGACATAGTAATTCATGGCGACGCAATTTCTGTGTTAATTCGCCAGTGTGAGGTAGCGAGGGATGCAGAAAAGAAGGAATAGTGCATCGGAATGGAGATACTCATATCCCAAAAGAAAATCCTGTCGTTTCCATAGAAACGTTACTCAATTTAAAAGGAGATGTCATAGAAGACATAGTAATTCATGGCGACGCAATTTCTGTGTTAATTCGCCATTGTGAGGGAGCGAGGGATGCAAAAAAGAAGGAATAGTGCATCGGAATGGAGATACTCGTATCCCAAAAGAAAATCCTGTCGTTTCCATAGAAACGTTACTCGATTTAAAAGGAGATGTCATAGAAGACATAGTAATTCATGGCGACGCAAATTCTGTGTTAATTCGCCAGTGTGAGGGAGCGAGGGATGCAGAAAAGAAGGAATAGTGCATCGGAATGGAGATACTCGTATCCCAAAAGAAAATCCTGTCGTTTCCATAGAAACGTTACTCGATTTAAAAGGAGATGTCATAGAAGACATAGTAATTCATGGCGACGCAATTTCTGTGTTAATTCGCCAGTGTGAGGGAGCGAGGGATGCAGAAAAGAAGGAATAGTGCATCGGAAAGGAGATACTCGTATCCCAAAAGAAAATCCTGTCGTTTCCATAGAAACGTTAATCGATTTAAAACGACATGTCATAGAAGACATAGTAATTCATGGCGACGCAATTTCTGTGTTAATTCGCCAGTGTGAGGGTGCGAGGGATGCAGAAAAGAAGGAATAGTGCATCGGAATGGAGATACCCGTATCCCAAAAGAAAATCCTGTCGTTTCCATAGAAACGTTACTCGATTTAAAACGACATGTCATAGAAGACATAGTAATTCATGGCGACGCAATTTCTGTGTTAATTCGCCAGTGTTAGGGAGCGAGGGATGCAGAAAAGAAGGAATAGTGCATCGGAATGGAGATACTCGTATCCCAAAAGAAAATCCTGTCGTTTCCATAGAAACGTTACTCGATTTAAAAGGAGAAGTCATAGAAGACATAGTACTTCATGGCGACGCAATTTTTGTGTTAATTCGCCAGTGTGAGGGAGCGAGGGATGCATAAAAGAAGGAATAGTGCATCGGAATGGAGATACTCGTATCCCAAATGAAAATCCTGTCGTTTCCATAGAAACGTTACTCTATTTAAGAGGAGATGTCATAGAAGACATAGTAATTCATGGCGACGCAATTTCTGTGTTAATTCGCCAGTGTGAGGTAGCGAGGGATGCAGAAAAGAAGGAATAGTGCATCGGAAAGGAGATACTCGTATCCCAAAAGAAAATCCTTTCGTTTCCATAGAAACGTTACTCGATTTAAAAGGACATGTCACAGAAGACATAGTAATTCATGGCGACGCAATTTCTGTGTTAATTCGCCAGTGTGAGGTAGCGAGGGATGCAGAAAAGAAGGAATAGTGCATCGGAATGGAGATACTCGTATCCCAAAAGAAAATCCTGTCGTTTCCATAGAAACGTTACTCGATTTAAAAGGAGATGTCATAGAAGACATAGTAATTCATGGCGACGCAATTTCTGTGTTAATTCGCCAGTGTGAGGGAGCGTGGGATGCAGAAAAGAAGGAATAGTGCATCGGAAAGGAGATACTCGTATCCCAAAAGAAAATCCTGTCGTTTCCATAGAAACGTTACTCGATTTAAAACGACATGTCATAGAAGACATAGTAATTCATGGCGACGCAATTTCTGTGTTAATTCGCCAGTGTGAGGGAGCGAGGGATGCAGAAAAGAAGGAATAGTGCATCGGAAAGGAGATACTCGTAACCCAAAAGAAAATCCTGTCGTATCCATAGAAACGTTACTCGATTTAAAACGACATGTCATAGAAGACATAGTAATTCATGGCGACGCAATTTCTGTGTTAATTCGCCAGTGTGAGGTAGCGAGGGATGCAGAAAAGAAGGAATAGTGCATCGGAATGGAGATACTCATATCCCAAAAGAAAATCCTGTCGTTTCCATAGAAACGTTACTCAATTTAAAAGGAGATGTCATAGAAGACATAGTAATTCATGGCGACGCAATTTCTGTGTTAATTCGCCATTGTGAGGGAGCGAGGGATGCAGAAAAGAAGGAATAGTGCATCGGAATGGAGATACTCGTATCCCAAAAGAAAATCCTGTCGTTTCCATAGAAACGTTACTCGATTTAAAACGAGATGTCATAGAAGACATAGTAATTCATTGCGACGCAATTTCTGTGTTAATTCGCCAGTGTGAGGGAGCGAGGGATGCAGAAAAGAAGGAATAGTGCATCGGAAAGGAGATACTCGTATCCCAAAAGAAAATCCTTTCGTTTCCATAGAAACGTTACTCGATTTAAAAGGAGATGTCATAGAAGACATAGTAATTCATGGCGACGCAATTTCTGTGTTAATTCGCCAGTGTGAGGGAGCGAGGGATGCAGAAAAGAAGGAATAGTGCATCGGAAAGGAGATACTCGTATCCCAAAAGAAAATCCTGTCGTTCCCATAGAAACGTTAATCGATTTAAAACGACACGTCATAGAAGACATAGTAATTCATGGCGACGCAATTTCTGTGTTAATTCGCCAGTGCGAGGGAGCGAGGGATCCAGAAAAGAAGGAATAGTGCATCAGAAAGGAGATACTCGTATCCCAAAAGGAAATCCTGTCGTTTCCATAGAAACGTTACTCGATTTAAAACGACATGTCATAGAAGACATAGTAAATCATGGCGACGCAATTTCTGTGTTAATTCTCCAGTGTGAGGGAGCGAGGGATGCAGAAAAGAAGGAATAGTGCATCGGAAAGGAGATACTCGTATCCCAAAAGAACATCCTGTCGTTTCCATAGAAACGTTACTCGATTTAAAAGGACATGTCATAGAAGACATAGTAATTCATGGCGACGCAATTTCTGTGTTAATTCGCCAGTGTGAGGGAGCGAGGGATGCAGAAAAGAAGGAATAGTGAATCGGAATGGAGATACTCGTATCCCAAAAGAAAATCCTGTCGTTTCCATAGAAACGTTACTCGATTTAAAACAACATGTCATAGAAGACATAGTAATTCATGGTGACGCAATTTCTGTGTTAATACGCCAGTGTGAGGGAGCGAGGGATGCAGAAAAGAAGGAATAGTGCATCGGAATGGAGATACTCGTATCCCAAAAGAAAATCCTGTCGTTTCCATAGAAACCTTACTCGCTTTAAAAGGAGATGTCATAGAAGACATAGTAATTCATGGCGACGCAATTTCTGTGTTAATTCGCCAGTGTGAGGGAGTGAGGGATGCAGAAAAGAAGCAATAGTGCATCGGAATGGAGATACTCGTATCCCAAAGGAAAATCCTGCCGTTTCCATAAAAACGTTACTCGATTCAAATGGAGATGTCATAGACGACATAGTAATTCATGGCGACGCAATTTCTGTGTTAATTCGCCAGTGTGAGGGAGCGAGGGATGCAGAAAAGAAGGAATAGTGCATCGGAATCGGGATACTCGTATCCCAAAAGAAAATCCTGTCGTTTCCATAGAAACGTTACTCGATTTAAAAGGACATGTCATAGAAGACATAGTAATTCATGGCGACGCAATTTCTGTGTTAATTCGCCAGTGTGAGGGAGCGAGGGATGCAGAAAAGAAGGAATAGTGAATCGGAATGGAGATACTCGTATCCCAAAAGAAAATCCTGTCGTTTCCATAGAAACGTTACTCGATTTAAAACAACATGTCATAGAAGACATAGTAATTCATGGTGACGCAATTTCTGTGTTAATACGCCAGTGTGAGGGAGCGAGGGATGCAGAAAAGAAGGAATAGTGAATCGGAATGGAGATACTCGTATCCCAAAAGAAAATCCTGTCGTTTCCATAGAAACGTTACTCGATTTAAAACAACATGTCATAGAAGACATAGTAATTCATGGTGACGCAATTTCTGTGTTAATACGCCAGTGTGAGGGAGCGAGGGATGCAGAAAAGAAGGAATAGTGCATCGGAATGGAGATACTCGTATCCCAAAAGAAAATCCTGTCGTTTCCATAGAAACGTTACTCGATTTAAAAGGAGATGTCATAGAAGACATAGTAATTCATGGCGACGCAATTTCTGTGTTAATTCGCCAGTGTGAGGGAGCGAGGCATGCAGAAAAGTTGGAACAGTGCATCGGAATGGAGATACTCGTATCCCAAAAGTAAAAAACCTGTCGTTTCCATAGAAACGTTACTCGATTTAAGAGGAGATGTCATAGAAGACATAGTAACTCATGGCGACGCAATTTCTGTGTTAATTCGCCAGTGTGAGGGAGCGAGGGATGCAGAAAAGAAGGAATAGTGCATCGGAATCGGGATACTCGTATCCCAAAAGAAAATCCTGTCGTTTCCATAGAAACGTTACTCGATTTAAAAGGACATGTCATAGAAGACATAGTAATTCATGGCGACGCAATTTCTGTGTTAATTCGCCAGTGTGAGGGAGCGAGGGATGCAGAAAAGAAGGAATAGTGCATCGGAATGGAGATACTCGTATCCCAAAAGAAAATCCTGTCGATTCCATAGAAACGTTACTCGATTCAAAAGGAGATGTCATAGAAGACATAGTAGTTCATGGCGACGCAATTTCTGTGTTAATTCGCCAGTGTGAGGGTGCGAGGGATGCTGAAAAGAAGGAATAGTGCATCGGAATGGAGATACTCGTATCCCAAAAGAAAATCCTGTCGTTTCCATAGAAACGTTACTCGATTTAAAACGACATGTCATAGAAGACATAGTAATTCATGGCGACGCAAGTTCTGTGTTAGTTCGCCAGTGTGAGGGAGCGAGGGATGCAGAAAAGAGGGAATAGTGCATCGGAATGGAGATACTCGTATCCCAAAAGAAAATCCTGTCGTTTCCATAGAAACGTTACTCGATTTAAAAGGAGAAGTCATAGAAGACATAGTAATTCATGGCGACGCAATTTTTGTGTTAATTCGCCAGTGTGAGGGAGCGAGGGCTGCAGAAAAGAAGGAATAGTGCATCGGAATGGAGATACTCGTATCCCAAAAGAAAATCCTGTCGTTTCCATAGAAACGTTACTCGATTTAAAACGACATGTCATAGAAGACATAGTAATTCATGGCGACGCAATTTCTGTGTTAATTCGCCAGTGTGAGGGAGCGAGGGATGCAGAAAAGAAGGAATAGTGCATCGGAATGGAGATACTCGTATCCCAAAAGAAAATCCTGTCGTTTCCATAGAAACGTTACTCGATTTAAAAGAAGATGTCATAGAAGACATAGTATTTCATGGCGACGCAATTTCTGTGTTAATTCGCCAGTGTGAGGGAGCGAGGGATGCAGAAAAGAAGGAATAGTGCATCGGAAAGGAGATACTCGTATCCCAAAAGAAAATCCTGTCGTTCCCATAGAAACGTTACTCGATTTAAAACGACATGTCATAGAAGACATAGTAATTCATGGCGACGCAATTTCTGTGTTAATTCGCCAGTGAGAGGGAGCGAGGGATGCAGAAAAGAAGGAATAGTGCATCGGATTGGAGATACTCGTATCCCAAAAGAAAATCCTGTCGTTTCCATAGAAACGTTACTCGATTTAAAAGGAGATGTCATAGAAGACATAGTAATTCATGGCGACGCAATTTCAGTGTTAATTCGCCAGTGTGAGGGAGCGAGGGATGCAGAGAAGAAGGAATAGTGCATCGGAATGGAGATACTCGTATCCCAAAAGAAAATCCTGTCGTTTCCATAGAAACGTTACTCGATTTAAGAGGAGATGTCATAGAAGACATTGTAATTCATGGCGACGCAATTTCTGTGTTAATTCGCCAGTGTGAGGGAGCGAGGGATGCAGAAAAGAAGGAATAGTGCATCGGAATGGAGATACTCGTATCCCAAAAGAAAATCCTGTCGTTTCCATAGAAACATTGCTCGATTTAAAACGACATGTCATAGAAGACATAGTAATTCATGGCGACGCAATTTCTGTGTTAATTCGCCAGTGTGAGGGAGCGAGGGATGCAGAAAAGAAGGAATAGTGCATCGGAATGCAGATACTCGTATCCCAAAAGAAAATCCTGTCGTTTCCCTAGAAACGTTACTCGATTTAAAACGACATGTCATAGAAGACATAGTAATTCATGGCGACGCAATTTCTGTGTTAATTCGCCAGTGTGAGGGAGCGAGGGATGCAGAAAAGAAGGAATAGTGCATCGGAATGGGGATACTCGTATCCCAAAAGAAAATCCTGTCGTTTCCATAGAAACGTTACTCTATTTAAAAGGAGAGGTCATAGAAGACATAGTAATTCATGGCGACGCAATTTCTGTGTTAATTCGCCAGTGTGAGGGAGCGAGGGATGCAGAAAAGAAGGAATAGTGCATCGGAATGGAGATACTCGTATCCCAAAAGAAAATCCTGTCGTTTCCATAGAAACGTTACTCGATTTGAGAGGAGATGTCATAGAAGACATAGTAATTCATGGCGACGCAATTTCTGTTTTAATTCGCCAGTGTGAGGGAGCGAGGGATGCAGAAAAGGAGGAATAGTGCATCGGAATGGAGATACTCGTATCCCAAAAGAAAATCCTGTCGTTTCCATAGAAACGTTACTCGCTTCAAAAGGAGATGTCATAGAAGACATAGTAATTCATGGCGACGCAATTTCTGTGTTAATTCGCCAGTGTGAGGGAGCGAGGGATGCAGAAAAGAAGGAATAGTGCATCGGAATGGAGATACTCGTATCCCAAAAGAAAATCCTGTCGTTTCCATAGATACGTTACTCGATTCAAAAGGAGATGTCATAGAAGACATAGTAATTCATAGCGACGCAATTTCTGTGTTAATTCGACAGTGTGAGGGAGCGAGGGATGCAGAAAAGAAGGAATAGTACATCGGAATGGAGATACTCGTATCCCAAAAGAAAATCCTGTCGTTTCCATAGAAACGTTACTCTATTGAAAAGGAGATGTCATAGAAGACATAGTAATTCATAGCGACGTCATTTCTGTGTTAATTCGCCAGTGTGAGGGAGCGAGGGATGCAGAAAAGAAGGAATAGTGCATCGGAATGGAGATACTCGTATCCCAAAAGAAAATCCTGTCGTTTCCATAGAAACGTTACACGATTTAACAGGAGATGTCATAGAAGACATAGTAATTCATGGCGACGCAATTTCTGTGTTAATTCGCCAGTGTGAGGGAGCGAAGGATGCAGAGAAGAAGGAATAGTGCATCGGAATGGAGATACTCGTATCCCAAAAGAAAATCCTGTCGTTTCCATAGAAACGTTACTCGATTTAAAAGGAGATGTCATAGAAGACATAGTAATTCATGGCGACGCAATTTCTGTGTTAATTCGCCAGTGTGAGGTAGCGAGCGATGCAGAAAAGAAGGAATGGTGCATCGGAATGGAGATACCCGTATCCCAAAAGAAAATCCTGTCGTTTCCATAGAAACGTTACTCGATTTAAAAGGACATGTCACAGAAGACATAGTAATTCATGGCGACGCAATTTCTGTGTTAATTCACCAGTGTGAGGTAGCGAGGGATGCAGAAAAGAAGGAATAGTGCATCGGAATGGAGATACTCGTATCCCAAAAGAAAATCCTGTCGTTTCCATAGAAACGTTACTCGATTTAAAAGGAGATGTCATAGAAGACATAGTAATTCATGGCGACGCAATTTCTGTGTTAATTCGCTATTGTGAGGGAGCGAGGGATGCAGAAAAGAAGGAATAGTGCATCGGAATGGAGATACTCGTATCCCAAAAGAAAATCCTGTCGTTTCCATAGAAACGTTACTCGATTTAAAAGGAGATGTCATAGAAGACATAGTAATTCATGGCGAAGCAATTTCTGTGTTAATTCGCCAGTGTGAGGGAGCGAGGGATGCAGAAAAGAAGGAATAGTGCATCGGAATGGAGATACTCGTATCCCAAAAGAAAATCCTGTCGTTTCCATAGAAACGTTACTCGATTTAAAAGGAGATGTCATAGAAGACATAGTAATTCATGGCGAAGCAATTTCTGTGTTAATTCGCCAGTGTGAGGTAGCGAGGGATGCAGAAAAGAAGGAATAGTGCATCGGAATGGAGATACTCATATCCCAAAAGAAAATCCTGTCGTTTCCATAGAAACGTTACTCAATTTAAAAGGAGATGTCATAGAAGACATAGTAATTCATGGCGACGCAATTTCTGTGTTAATTCGCCATTGTGAGGGAGCGAGGGATGCAGAAAAGAAGGAATAGTGCATCGGAATGGAGATACTCGTATCCCAAAAGAAAATCCTGTCGTTTCCATAGAAACGTTACTCGATTTAAAACGAGATGTCATAGAAGACATAGTAATTCATTGCGACGCAATTTCTGTGTTAATTCGCCAGTGTGAGGGAGCGAGGGATGCAGAAAAGAAGGAATAGTGCATCGGAAAGGAGATACTCGTATCCCAAAAGAAAATCCTTTCGTTTCCATAGAAACGTTACTCGATTTAAAAGGAGATGTCATAGAAGACATAGTAATTCATGGCGACGCAATTTCTGTGTTAATTCGCCAGTGTGAGGGAGCGAGGGATGCAGAAAAGAAGGAATAGTGCATCGGAAAGGAGATACTCGTATCCCAAAAGAAAATCCTGTCGTTCCCATAGAAACGTTAATCGATTTAAAACGACACGTCATAGAAGACATAGTAATTCATGGCGACGCAATTTCTGTGTTAATTCGCCAGTGCGAGGGAGCGAGGGATGCAGAAAAGAAGGAATAGTGCATCAGAAAGGAGATACTCGTATCCCAAAAGAAAATCCTGTCGTTTCCATAGAAACGTTACTCGATTTAAAACGACATGTCATAGAAGACATAGTAAATCATGGCGACGCAATTTCTGTGTTAATTCTCCAGTGTGAGGGAGCGAGGGATGCAGAAAAGAAGGAATAGTGCATCGGAAAGGAGATACTCGTATCCCAAAAGAACATCCTGTCGTTTCCATAGAAACGTTACTCGATTTAAAAGGACATGTCATAGAAGACATAGTAATTCATGGCGACGCAATTTCTGTGTTAATTCGCCAGTGTGAGGGAGCGAGGGATGCAGAAAAGAAGGAATAGTGAATCGGAATGGAGATACTCGTATCCCAAAAGAAAATCCTGTCGTTTCCATAGAAACGTTACTCGATTTAAAACAACATGTCATAGAAGACATAGTAATTCATGGTGACGCAATTTCTGTGTTAATACGCCAGTGTGAGGGAGCGAGGGATGCAGAAAAGAAGGAATAGTGCATCGGAATGGAGATACTCGTATCCCAAAAGAAAATCCTGTCGTTTCCATAGAAACGTTACTCGATTTAAAAGGAGATGTCATAGAAGACATAGTAATTCATGGCGACGCAATTTCTGTGTTAATTCGCCAGTGTGAGGGAGTGAGGGATGCAGAAAAGAAGCAATAGTGCATCGGAATGGAGATACTCGTATCCCAAAGGAAAATCCTGCCGTTTCCATAAAAACGTTACTCGATTCAAATGGAGATGTCATAGACGACATAGTAATTCATGGCGACGCAATTTCTGTGTTAATTCGCCAGTGTGAGGGAGCGAGGGATGCAGAAAAGAAGGAATAGTGCATCGGAATGGAGATACTCGTATCCCAAAAGAAAATCCTGTCGTTTCCATAGAAACGTTACTCGATTTAAGAGGAGATGTCATACTAGACATAGTAATTCATGGCGACGCAATTTCTGTGTTAATTCGCCAGTGTGAGGGAGCGAGGGATGCAGAAAAGAAGGAATAGTGCATCGGAATGGAGATACTCGTATCCCAAAAGAAAATCCTGTCGTTTCCATAGAAACGTTACTCGATTCAAAAGGAGATGTCATAGAAGACATAGTAGTTCATGGCGACGCAATTTCTGTGTTAATTCGCCAGTGTGAGGGTGCGAGGGATGCAGAAAAGAAGGAATAGTGCATCGGAATGGAGATACTCGCATCCCAAAAGAAAATCCTGTCGTTTCCATAGAAACGTTACTCGATTTAAAACGACATGTCATAGAAGACATAGTAATTCATGGCGACGCAAGTTCTGTGTTAATTCGCCAGTGTGAGGGAGCGAGGGATGCAGAAAAGAAGGAATAGTGCATCGGAATGGAGATACTCGTATCCCAAAAGAAAATCCTGTCGTTTCCATAGAAACGTTACTCGATTTAAAACGACATGTCATAGAAGACATAGTAATTCATGGCGACGCAATTTCTGTGTTAATTCGCCAGTGTGAGGGAGCGAGGGATGCAGAAAAGAAGGAATAGTGCATCGGAATGGAGATACTCGTATCCCAAAAGAAAATCCTGTCGTTTCCATAGAAACGTTACTCGATTTAAAACGACATGTCATAGAAGACATAGTAATTCATGGCGACGCAATTTCTGTGTTAATTCGCCAGTGTGAGGGAGCGAGGCATGCAGAAAAGTTGGAACAGTGCATCGGAATGGAGATACTCGTATCCCAAAAGTAAAAAACCTGTCGTTTCCATAGAAACGTTACTCGATTTAAGAGGAGATGTCATGGAAGACATAGTAATTCATGGCGACGCAATTTCTGTGTTAATTCGCCAGTGTGAGGGAGCGAGGGATGCAGAAAAGAAGGAATAGTGCATCGGAATCGGGATACTCGTATCCCAAAAGAAAATCCTGTCGTTTCCATAGAAACGTTACTCGATTTAAAAGGACATGTCATAGAAGACATAGTAATTCATGGCGACGCAATTTCTGTGTTAATTCGCCAGTGTGAGGGAGCGAGGGATGCAGAAAAGAAGGAATAGTGCATCGGAATGGAGATACTCGTATCCCAAAAGAAAATCCTGTCGATTCCATAGAAACGTTACTCGATTCAAAAGGAGATGTCATAGAAGACATAGTAGTTCATGGCGACGCAATTTCTGTGTTAATTCGCCAGTGTGAGGGTGCGAGGGATGCTGAAAAGAAGGAATAGTGCATCGGAATGGAGATACTCGTATCCCAAAAGAAAATCCTGTCGTTTCCATAGAAACGTTACTCGATTTAAAACGACATGTCATAGAAGACATAGTAATTCATGGCGACGCAAGTTCTGTGTTAGTTCGCCAGTGTGAGGGAGCGAGGGATGCAGAAAAGAGGGAATAGTGCATCGGAATGGAGATACTCGTATCCCAAAAGAAAATCCTGTCGTTTCCATAGAAACGTTACTCGATTTAAAAGGAGAAGTCATAGAAGACATAGTAATTCATGGCGACGCAATTTTTGTGTTAATTCGCCAGTGTGAGGGAGCGAGGGCTGCAGAAAAGAAGGAATAGTGCATCGGAATGGAGATACTCGTATCCCAAAAGAAAATCCTGTCGTTTCCATAGAAACGTTACTCGATTTAAAACGACATGTCATAGAAGACATAGTAATTCATGGCGACGCAATTTCTGTGTTAATTCGCCAGTGTGAGGGAGCGAGGGATGCAGAAAAGAAGGAATAGTGCATCGGAATGGAGATACTCGTATCCCAAAAGAAAATCCTGTCGTTTCCATAGAAACGTTACTCGATTTAAAAGAAGATGTCATAGAAGACATAGTATTTCATGGCGACGCAATTTCTGTGTTAATTCGCCAGTGTGAGGGAGCGAGGGATGCAGAAAAGAAGGAATAGTGCATCGGAAAGGAGATACTCGTATCCCAAAAGAAAATCCTGTCGTTCCCATAGAAACGTTACTCGATTTAAAACGACATGTCATAGAAGACATAGTAATTCATGGCGACGCAATTTCTGTGTTAATTCGCCAGTGAGAGGGAGCGAGGGATGCAGAAAAGAAGGAATAGTGCATCGGATTGGAGATACTCGTATCCCAAAAGAAAATCCTGTCGTTTCCATAGAAACGTTACTCGATTTAAAAGGAGATGTCATAGAAGACATAGTAATTCATGGCGACGCAATTTCAGTGTTAATTCGCCAGTGTGAGGGAGCGAGGGATGCAGAGAAGAAGGAATAGTGCATCGGAATGGAGATACTCGTATCCCAAAAGAAAATCCTGTCGTTTCCATAGAAACGTTACTCGATTTAAGAGGAGATGTCATAGAAGACATTGTAATTCATGGCGACGCAATTTCTGTGTTAATTCGCCAGTGTGAGGGAGCGAGGGATGCAGAAAAGAAGGAATAGTGCATCGGAATGGAGATACTCGTATCCCAAAAGAAAATCCTGTCGTTTCCATAGAAACATTGCTCGATTTAAAACGACATGTCATAGAAGACATAGTAATTCATGGCGACGCAATTTCTGTGTTAATTCGCCAGTGTGAGGGAGCGAGGGATGCAGAAAAGAAGGAATAGTGCATCGGAATGCAGATACTCGTATCCCAAAAGAAAATCCTGTCGTTTCCCTAGAAACGTTACTCGATTTAAAACGACATGTCATAGAAGACATAGTAATTCATGGCGACGCAATTTCTGTGTTAATTCGCCAGTGTGAGGGAGCGAGGGATGCAGAAAAGAAGGAATAGTGCATCGGAATGGGGATACTCGTATCCCAAAAGAAAATCCTGTCGTTTCCATAGAAACGTTACTCTATTTAAAAGGAGAGGTCATAGAAGACATAGTAATTCATGGCGACGCAATTTCTGTGTTAATTCGCCAGTGTGAGGGAGCGAGGGATGCAGAAAAGAAGGAATAGTGCATCGGAATGGAGATACTCGTATCCCAAAAGAAAATCCTGTCGTTTCCATAGAAACGTTACTCGATTTGAGAGGAGATGTCATAGAAGACATAGTAATTCATGGCGACGCAATTTCTGTTTTAATTCGCCAGTGTGAGGGAGCGAGGGATGCAGAAAAGGAGGAATAGTGCATCGGAATGGAGATACTCGTATCCCAAAAGAAAATCCTGTCGTTTCCATAGAAACGTTACTCGCTTCAAAAGGAGATGTCATAGAAGACATAGTAATTCATGGCGACGCAATTTCTGTGTTAATTCGCCAGTGTGAGGGAGCGAGGGATGCAGAAAAGAAGGAATAGTGCATCGGAATGGAGATACTCGTATCCCAAAAGAAAATCCTGTCGTTGCCATAGATACGTTACTCGATTCAAAAGGAGATGTCATAGAAGACATAGTAATTCATAGCGACGCAATTTCTGTGTTAATTCGACAGTGTGAGGGAGCGAGGGATGCAGAAAAGAAGGAATAGTACATCGGAATGGAGATACTCGTATCCCAAAAGAAAATCCTGTCGTTTCCATAGAAACGCTACTCTATTGAAAAGGAGATGTCATAGAAGACATAGTAATTCATAGCGACGTCATTTCTGTGTTAATTCGCCAGTGTGAGGGAGCGAGGGATGCAGAAAAGAAGGAATAGTGCATCGGAATGGAGATACTCGTATCCCAAAAGAAAATCCTGTCGTTTCCATAGAAACGTTACACGATTTAACAGGAGATGTCATAGAAGACATAGTAATTCATGGCGACGCAATTTCTGTGTTAATTCGCCAGTGTGAGGGAGCGAAGGATGCAGAGAAGAAGGAATAGTGCATCGGAATGGAGATACTCGTATCCCAAAAGAAAATCCTGTCGTTTCCATAGAAACGTTACTCGATTTAAAAGGAGATGTCATAGAAGACATAGTAATTCATGGCGACGCAATTTCTGTGTTAATTCGCCAGTGTGAGGTAGCGAGCGATGCAGAAAAGAAGGAATGGTGCATCGGAATGGAGATACCCGTATCCCAAAAGAAAATCCTGTCGTTTCCATAGAAACGTTACTCGATTTAAAAGGACATGTCACAGAAGACATAGTAATTCATGGCGACGCAATTTCTGTGTTAATTCACCAGTGTGAGGTAGCGAGGGATGCAGAAAAGAAGGAATAGTGCATCGGAATGGAGATACTCGTATCCCAAAAGAAAATCCTGTCGTTTCCATAGAAACGTTACTCGATTTAAAAGGAGATGTCATAGAAGACATAGTAATTCATGGCGACGCAATTTCTGTGTTAATTCGCTATTGTGAGGGAGCGAGGGATGCAGAAAAGAAGGAATAGTGCATCGGAATGGAGATACTCGTATCCCAAAAGAAAATCCTGTCGTTTCCATAGAAACGTTACTCGATTTAAAAGGAGATGTCATAGAAGACATAGTAATTCATGGCGAAGCAATTTCTGTGTTAATTCGCCAGTGTGAGGGAGCGAGGGATGCAGAAAAGAAGGAATAGTGCATCGGAAAGAAGATACTCGTATCCAAAAGAAAATCCTGTCGTTTCCATAGAAACGTTACTCGATTTAAAACGACATGTCATAGAAGACATAGTAATTCATGGCGACGCAATTTCTGTGTTAATTCGCCAGTGTGAGGGAGCGACGGATGCAGAAAACAAGGAATAGTGCATCCTGAAGGAGATACTCGTATCCCAAAAGAAAATCCTGTCGTTTCCATACAAACGTTACTCGATTTTAAAGGAGATGTCATAGAAGACATAGTAATTCACGGCGACGCAATTTGTGTGTCAATTCGCCAGTGTGAGGGAGCGAGGGATGCAGAAAAGAAGGAATAGTGCATCGGAAAGGAGATACTCGTATCCGGAAAGAAAATCCTATCGTTTCCACAGAAACGTTACTCGATTTAAAAGGAGATGTCATAGAAGACATAGTAATTCATGGCGACGCATTTTCTGTGTTAATTCGCCAGTGTGAGGGAGCGAGGGATGCAGAAAAGAAGGAATAGTGCATTCGGAAAGGAGATACTCGTATCCGAAAAGAGAATCCTGTCGTTTCCATAGAAACGTTACTCGATTTAAAAGGAGATGTCATAGAAGACATAGTAATTCATGGCGACGCAATTTCTGTGTTAATTCGCCAGTGTGAGGGAGCGAGGGATGCAGAAAAGAAGGAATAGTGCATCGGAAAAGAGATACTCGTATCCCAAAAGAAAATCCTATCGTTTCCATAGAAACGTTACTCGATTTAAAAGGAGATGTCATAGAAGACATAGTAATTCATGGCGACGCATTTTCTGTGTTAATTCGCCAGTGTGAGGGAACGAGGAATGCAGAAAAGAAGGAATAGTGCATCGGAAAGGAGATACTCGTATCCCAAACGAAAATCCTATCGTTTCCATAGAAACGTTACACAATTTAAAAGGAGATGTCATACAAGACATAGTAATTCATGGCGACGCATTTTCTATGTTAATTCGCCAGTGTGAGGGAGCGAGGGATGCAGAAAACAAGGAATAGTGCATCCTAAAATAGATACTCGTATCCCAAAAGTAAATCCTGTCGTTTCCGTAGAAACCTTACTCGATTTAAAAGGACATGTCATAGAAGACATAGTAATTCATGGCGACGCAATTTCTGTGTTAATTCGCCAGTGTGAGGGAGCGAGGGATGCAGAAAAGAAGGAATAGTGCATCGGAATGGAGATACTCGTATCCCAAAAGAAAATCCTGTCGTTTCCATAGAAACGTTACTCGATTCAAAAGGAGATGTCATAGAAGACATAAAAATTCATGGCGACGCAATTTCTGTGTTAATTCGCCAGTGTGAGGGAGCGAGGGATGCAGAAAAGAAGGAATAGTGCATCGGAATGGAGATACTCGTATCCCAAAAGAAAATCCTGTCGTTTCCATAGAAACGTTACTCTATTTAAAAGGAGATGTCATAGAAGACATAGTAATTCATAGCGACGTCATTTCTGTGTTAATTCGCCAGTGTGAGGGAGCGAGGGATGCAGAAAATAAGGAATAGTGCATCGGAATGGAGATACTCGTATCCCAAAAGAAAATCCTGTCGTTTCCATAGAAACGTTACACGATTTAAGAGGAGATGTCATAGAAGACATAGTAATTCATGGCGACGCAATTTCTGTGTTAAATCGCCAGTGTGAGGGAGCGTGGGATGCAGAAAAGAAGGACTAGTGCATCGGAAAGGAGATACTCGTATCCCAAAAGAAAATCCTGTCGTTTCCATAGAAACGTTACTCGATTTAAAACGACATGTCATAGAAGACATAGTAATTCATGGCGACGCAATTTCTGTGTTAATTCGCCAGTGTGAGGGAGCGAGGGATGCAGAAAAGAAGGAATAGTGCATCGGAAAGGAGATACTCGTAACCCAAAAGAAAATCCTGTCGTTTCCATAGAATCGTTACTCGATTTAAAACGACATGTCATAGAAGACATAGTAATTCATGGCGACGCAATTTCTGTGTTAATTCGCCAGTGTGAGGTAGCGAGGGATGCAGAAAAGAAGGAATAGTGCATCGGAATGGAGATACTCATATCCCAAAAGAAAATCCTGTCGTTTCCATAGAAACGTTACTCAATTTAAAAGGAGATGTCATAGAAGACATAGTAATTCATGGCGACGCAATTTCTGTGTTAATTCGCCATTGTGAGGGAGCGAGGGATGCAGAAAAGAAGGAATAGTGCATCGGAATGGAGATACTCGTATCCCAAAAGAAAATCCTGTCGTTTCCATAGAAACGTTACTCGATTTAAAACGAGATGTCATAGAAGACATAGTAATTCATGGCGACGCAATTTCTGTGTTAATTCGCCAGTGTGAGGGAGCGAGGGATGCAGAAAAGAAGGAATAGTGCATCGGAAAGGAGATACTCGTATCCCAAAAGAAAATCCTGTCGTTTCCATAGAAACGTTACTCGATTTAAAAGGAGATGTCATAGAAGACATAGTAATTCATGGCGACGCAATTTCTGTGTTAATTCGCCAGTGTGAGGGAGCGAGGGATGCAGAAAAGAAGGAATAGTGCATCGGAAAGGAGATACTCGTATCCCAAAAGAAAATCCTGTCGTTCCCATAGAAACGTTACTCGATTTAAAACGACACGTCATAGAAGACATAGTAATTCATGGCGACGCAATTTCTGTGTTAATTCGCCAGTGTGAGGGAGCGAGGGATGCAGAAAAGAAGGAATAGTGCATCAGAAAGGAGATACTCGTATCCCAAAAGAAAATCCTGTCGTTTCCATAGAAACGTTACTCGATTTAAAACGACATGTCATAGAAGACATAGTAAATCATGGCGACGCAATTTCTGTGTTAATTCTCCAGTGTGAGGGAGCGAGGGATGCAGAAAAGAAGGAATAGTGCATCGGAAAGGAGATACTCGTATCCCAAAAGAACATCCTGTCGTTTCCATAGAAACGTTACTCGATTTAAAAGGACATGTCATAGAAGACATAGTAATTCATGGCGACGCAATTTCTGTGTTAATTCGCCAGTGTGAGGGAGCGGGGGATTCAGAAAAGAAGGAATAGTGAATCGGAATGGAGATACTCGTATCCCAAAAGAAAATCCTGTCGTTTCCATAGAAACGTTACTCGATTTAAAACAACATGTCATAGAAGACATAGTAATTCATGGCGACGCAATTTCTGTGTTAATACGCCAGTGTGAGGGAGCGAGGGATGCAGAAAAGAAGGAATAGTGCATCGGAATGGAGATACTCGTATCCCAAAAGAAAATCCTGTCGTTTCCATAGAAACGTTACTCGATTTAAAAGGAGATGTCATAGAAGACATAGTAATTCATGGCGACGCAATTTCTGTGTTAATTCGCCAGTGTGAGGGAGCGAGGGATGCAGAAAAGAAGGAATAGTGCATCGGAATGGAGATACTCGTATCCCAAAGGAAAATTTTGCCGTTTCCATAAAAACGTTACTCGATTCAAATGGAGATGTCATAGACGACATAGTAATTCATGGCGACGCAATTTCTGTGTTAATTCGCCAGTGTGAGGGAGCGAGGGATGCAGAAAAGAAGGAATAGTGCATCGGAATGGAGATACTCGTATCCCAAAAGAAAATCCTGTCGTTTCCCTAGAAACGTTACTCGATTTAAGAGGAGATGTCATAGTAGACATAGTAATTCATGGCGACGCAATTTCTGTGTTAATTCGCCAGTGTGAGGCAGCGAGGGATGCAGAAAAGAAGGAATAGTGCATCGGAATGGAGATACTCGTATCCCAAAAGAAAATCCTGTCGTTTCCATAGAAACGTTACTCGATTCAAAAGGAGATGTCATAGAAGACATAGTAGTTCATGGCGACGCAATTTCTGTGTTAATTCGCCAGTGTGAGGGTGCGAGGGATGCAGAAAAGAAGGAATAGTGCATCGGAATGGAGATACTCGCATCCCAAAAGAAAATCCTGTCGTTTCCATAGAAACGTTACTCGATTTAAAACGACATGTCATAGAAGACATAGTAAATCATGGCGACGCAAGTTCTGTGTTAATTCGCCAGTGTGAGGGAGCGAGGGATGCAGAAAAGAAGGAATAGTGCATCGGAATGGAGATACTCGTATCCCAAAAGAAAATCCTGTCGTTTCCATAGAAACGTTACTCGATTTAAAAGGAGAAGTCATAGAAGACATAGTAATTCATGGCGACGCAATTTTTGTGTTAATTCGCCAGTGTGAGGGAGCGAGGGCTGCAGAAAAGAAGGAATAGTGCATCGGAATGGAGATACTCGTATCCCAAAAGAAAATCCTGTCGTTTCCAAAGAAACGTTACTCGATTTAAAACGACATGTCGTAGAAGACATAGTAATTCATGGCGACGCAATTTCTGTGTTAATTCGCCAGTGTGAGGGAGGGAGGGATTCAGAAAAGAAGGAATAGTGAATCGGAATGGAGATACTCGTATCCCAAAAGAGAATCCTGTCGTTTCCATAGAAACGTTGCTCGATTTAAAACAACATGTCATAGAAGACATAGTAATTCATGGCGACGCAATTTCTGTGTTAATACGCCAGTGTGAGGGAGCGAGGGATGCAGAAAAGAAGGAATAGTGCATCGGAATGGAGATACTCGTATCCCAAAAGAAAATCCTGTCGTTTCCATAGAAACGTTACTCGATTTAAAAGGAGATGTCATAGAAGACATAGTAATTCATGGCGACGCAATTTCTGTGTTAATTCGCCAGTGTGAGGGAGCGAGGGATGCAGAAAAGAAGGAATAGTGCATCGGAATGGAGATACTCGTATCCCAAAGGAAAATCCTGCCGTTTCCATAAAAACGTTACTCGATTCAAATGGAGATGTCATAGACGACATAGTAATTCATGGCGACGCAATTTCTGTGTTAATTCGCCAGTGTGAGGGAGCGAGGGATGCAGAAAAGAAGGAATAGTGCATCGGAATGGAGATACTCGTATCCCAAAAGAAAATCCTCTCGTTTCCATAGAAACGTTACTCGATTTAAGAGGAGATGTCATAGTAGACATAGTAATTCATGGCGACGCAATTTCTGTGTTAATTCGCCAGTGTGAGGCAGCGAGGGATGCAGAAAAGAAGGAATAGTGCATCGGAATGGAGATACTCGTATCCCAAAAGAAAATCCTGTCGTTTCCATAGAAACGTTACTCGATTCAAAAGGAGATGTCATAGAAGACATAGTAGTTCATGGCGACGCAATTTCTGTGTTAATTCGCCAGTGTGAGGGAGCGAGGGATGCAGAAAAGAAGGAATAGTGCATCGGAATGGAGATACTCGTATCCCAAAAGAAAATCCTGTCGTTTCCATAGAAACGTTACTCGATTTAAAAGGAGAAGTCATAGAAGACATAGTAATTCATGGCGACGCAATTTTTGTGTTAATTCGCCAGTGTGAGGGAGCGAGGGCTGCAGAAAAGAAGGAATAGTGCATCGGAATGGAGATACTCGTATCCCAAAAGAAAATCCTGTCGTTTCCAAAGAAACGTTACTCGATTTAAAACGACATGTCGTAGAAGACATAGTAATTCATGGCGACGCAATTTCTGTGTTAATTCGCCAGTGTGAGGGAGGGAGGGATTCAGAAAAGAAGGAATAGTGAATCGGAATGGAGATACTCGTATCCCAAAAGAGAATCCTATCGTTTCCATAGAAACGTTGCTCGATTTAAAACAACATGTCATAGAAGACATAGTAATTCATGGCGACGCAATTTCTGTGTTAATACGCCAGTGTGAGGGAGCGAGGGATGCAGAAAAGAAGGAATAGTGCATCGGAATGGAGATACTCGTATCCCAAAAGAAAATCCTGTCGTTTCCATAGAAACGTTACTCGATTTAAAAGGAGATGTCATAGAAGACATAGTAATTCATGGCGACGCAATTTCTGTGTTAATTCGCCAGTGTGAGGGAGCGAGGGATGCAGAAAAGAAGGAATAGTGCATCTGAATGGAGATACTCGTATCCCAAAGGAAAATCCTGCCGTTTCCATAAAAACGTTACTCGATTCAAATGGAGATGTCATAGACGACATAGTAATTCATGGCGACGCAATTTCTGTGTTAATTCGCCAGTGTGAGGGAGCGAGGGATGCAGAAAAGAAGGAATAGTGCATCGGAATGGAGATACTCGTATCCCAAAAGAAAATCCTGTCGTTTCCATAGAAACGTTACTCGATTTAAGAGGAGATGTCATAGTAGACATAGTAATTCATGGCGACGCAATTTCTGTGTTAATTCGCCAGTGTGAGGCAGCGAGGGATGCAGAAAAGAAGGAATAGTGCATCGGAATGGAGATACTCGTATCCCAAAAGAAAATCCTGTCGTTTCCATAGAAACGTTACTCGATTCAAAAATAGATGTCATAGAAGACATAGTAGTTCATGGCGACGCAATTTCTGTGTTAATTCGCCAGTGTGAGGGTGCGAGGGATGCAGAAAGAAAGGAATAGTGCATCGGAATGGAGATACTCGCATCCCAAAAGAAAATCCTGTCGTTTCCATAGAAACGTTACTCGATTTAAAACGACATGTCATAGAAGACATAGTAATTCATGGCGACGCATTTTCTGTGTTAATTCGCCAGTGTGAGGGAGCGAGGGATGCAGAAAAGAAGGAATAGTGCATCGGAATGGAGATACTCGTATCCCAAAAGAAAATCCTGTCGTTTCCATAGAAACGTTACTCGATTTAAAAGGAGAAGTCATAGAAGACATAGTAATTCATGGCGACGCAATTTTTGTGTTAATTCGCCAGTGTGAGGGAGCGAGGGCTGCAGAAAAGAAGGAATAGTGCATCGGAATGGAGATACTCGTATCCCAAAAGAAAATCCTGTCGTTTCCAAAGAAACGTTACTCGATTTAAAACGACATGTCGTAGAAGACATAGTAATTCATGGCGACGCAATTTCTGTGTTAATTCGCCAGTGTGAGGGAGCGAGGGATGCAGAAAAGAAGGAATAGTGCATCGGAATGGAGATACTCGTATCCCAAAAGAAAATCCTGTCGTTTCTATAGAAACGTTACTCGATTTAAAACGACATGTCATAGAAGACATAGTAATTCATGGCGACGCAATTTCTGTGTTAATTCGCCAGTGTGAGGGAGCGAGGGATGCAGAAAAGAAGGAATAGTGCATCGGAATGGAGATACTCGTATCCCAAAAGAAAATCCTGTCGTTTCCATAGAAACGTTACTCGATTTAAAACGAGATGTCATAGAAGACATAGTAATTCATGGCGACGCAATTTCTGTGTTAATTCGCCAGTGTGAGGGAGCGAGGGATGCAGAAAAGAAGGAATAGTGCATCGGAAAGGAGATACTCGTATCCCAAAAGAAAATCCTGTCGTTTCCATAGAAACGTTACTCGATTTAAAAGGAGATGTCATAGAAGACATAGTAATTCATGGCGACGCAATTTCTGTGTTAATTCGCCAGTGTGAGGGAGCGAGGGATGCAGAAAAGAAGGAATAGTGCATCGGAAAGGAGATACTCGTATCCCAAAAGAAAATCCTGTCGTTCCCATAGAAACGTTAATCGATTTAAAACGACACGTCATAGAAGACATAGTAATTCATGGCGACGCAATTTCTGTGTTAATTCGCCAGTGTGAGGGAGCGAGGGATGCAGAAAAGAAGGAATAGTGCATCAGAAAGGAGATACTCGTATCCCAAAAGAAAATCCTGTCGTTTCCATAGAAACGTTACTCGATTTAAAACGACATGTCATAGAAGACATAGTAAATCATGGCGACGCAATTTCTGTGTTAATTCTCCAGTGTGAGGGAGCGAGGGATGCAGAAAAGAAGGAATAGTGCATCGGAAAGGAGATACTCGTATCCCAAAAGAACATCCTGTCGTTTCCATAGAAACGTTACTCGATTTAAAAGGACATGTCATAGAAGACATAGTAATTCATGGCGACGCAATTTCTGTGTTAATTCGCCAGTGTGAGGGAGCGGGGGATTCAGAAAAGAAGGAATAGTGAATCGGAATGGAGATACTCGTATCCCAAAAGAAAATCCTGTCGTTTCCATAGAAACGTTACTCGATTTAAAACAACATGTCATAGAAGACATAGTAATTCATGGCGACGCAATTTCTGTGTTAATACGCCAGTGTGAGGGAGCGAGGGATGCAGAAAAGAAGGAATAGTGCATCGGAATGGAGATACTCGTATCCCAAAAGAAAATCCTGTCGTTTCCATAGAAACGTTACTCGATTTAAAAGGAGATGTCATAGAAGACATAGTAATTCATGGCGACGCAATTTCTGTGTTAATTCGCCAGTGTGAGGGAGCGAGGGATGCAGAAAAGAAGGAATAGTGCATCGGAATGGAGATACTCGTATCCCAAAGGAAAATTTTGCCGTTTCCATAAAAACGTTACTCGATTCAAATGGAGATGTCATAGACGACATAGTAATTCATGGCGACGCAATTTCTGTGTTAATTCGCCAGTGTGAGGGAGCGAGGGATGCAGAAAAGAAGGAATAGTGCATCGGAATGGAGATACTCGTATCCCAAAAGAAAATCCTGTCGTTTCCCTAGAAACGTTACTCGATTTAAGAGGAGATGTCATAGTAGACATAGTAATTCATGGCGACGCAATTTCTGTGTTAATTCGCCAGTGTGAGGCAGCGAGGGATGCAGAAAAGAAGGAATAGTGCATCGGAATGGAGATACTCGTATCCCAAAAGAAAATCCTGTCGTTTCCATAGAAACGTTACTCGATTCAAAAGGGGATGTCATAGAAGACATAGTAGTTCATGGCGACGCAATTTCTGTGTTAATTCGCCAGTGTGAGGGTGCGAGGGATGCAGAAAAGAAGGAATAGTGCATCGGAATGGAGATACTCGCATCCCAAAAGAAAATCCTGTCGTTTCCATAGAAACGTTACTCGATTTAAAACGACATGTCATAGAAGACATAGTAATTCATGGCGACGCAAGTTCTGTGTTAATTCGCCAGTGTGAGGGAGCGAGGGATGCAGAAAAGAAGGAATAGTGCATCGGAATGGAGATACTCGTATCCCAAAAGAAAATCCTGTCGTTTCCATAGAAACGTTACTCGATTTAAAAGGAGAAGTCATAGAAGACATAGTAATTCATGGCGACGCAATTTTTGTGTTAATTCGCCAGTGTGAGGGAGCGAGGGCTGCAGAAAAGAAGGAATAGTGCATCGGAATGGAGATACTCGTATCCCAAAAGAAAATCCTGTCGTTTCCAAAGAAACGTTACTCGATTTAAAACGACATGTCGTAGAAGACATAGTAATTCATGGCGACGCAATTTCTGTGTTAATTCGCCAGTGTGAGGGAGGGAGGGATTCAGAAAAGAAGGAATAGTGAATCGGAATGGAGATACTCGTATCCCAAAAGAGAATCCTGTCGTTTCCATAGAAACGTTGCTCGATTTAAAACAACATGTCATAGAAGACATAGTAATTCATGGCGACGCAATTTCTGTGTTAATACGCCAGTGTGAGGGAGCGAGGGATGCAGAAAAGAAGGAATAGTGCATCGGAATGGAGATACTCGTATCCCAAAAGAAAATCCTGTCGTTTCCATAGAAACGGTACTCGATTTAAAAGGAGATGTCATAGAAGACATAGTAATTCATGGCGACGCAATTTCTGTGTTAATTCGCCAGTGTGAGGGAGCGAGGGATGCAGAAAAGAAGGAATAGTGCATCGGAATGGAGATACTCGTATCCCAAAGGAAAATCCTGCCGTTTCCATAAAAACGTTACTCGATTCAAATGGAGATGTCATAGACGACATAGTAATTCATGGCGACGCAATTTCTGTGTTAATTCGCCAGTGTGAGGGAGCGAGGGATGCAGAAAAGAAGGAATAGTGCATCGGAATGGAGATACTCGTATCCCAAAAGAAAATCCTGTCGTTTCCATAGAAACGTTACTCGATTTAAGAGGAGATGTCATAGTAGACATAGTAATTCATGGCGACGCAATTTCTGTGTTAATTCGCCAGTGTGAGGCAGCGAGGGATGCAGAAAAGAAGGAATAGTGCATCGGAATGGAGATACTCGTATCCCAAAAGAAAATCCTGTCGTTTCCATAGAAACGTTACTCGATTCAAAAGGAGATGTCATAGAAGACATAGTAGTTCATGGCGACGCAATTTCTGTGTTAATTCGCCAGTGTGAGGGTGCGAGGGATGCAGAAAAGAAGGAATAGTGCATCGGAATGGAGATACTCGCATCCCAAAAGAAAATCCTGTCGTTTCCATAGAAACGTTACTCGATTTAAAACGACATGTCATAGAAGACATAGTAATTCATGGCGACGCAAGTTCTGTGTTAATTCGCCAGTGTGAGGGAGCGAGGGATGCAGAAAAGAAGGAATAGTGCATCGGAATGGAGATACTCGTATCCCAAAAGAAAATCCTGTCGTTTCCATAGAAACGTTACTCGATTTAAAAGGAGAAGTCATAGAAGACATAGTAATTCATGGCGACGCAATTTTTGTGTTAATTCGCCAGTGTGAGGGAGCGAGGGCTGCAGAAAAGAAGGAATAGTGCATCGGAATGGAGATACTCGTATCCCAAAAGAAAATCCTGTCGTTTCCAAAGAAACGTTACTCGATTTAAAACGACATGTCGTAGAAGACATAGTAATTCATGGCGACGCAATTTCTGTGTTAATTCGCCAGTGTGAGGGAGGGAGGGATTCAGAAAAGAAGGAATAGTGAATCGGAATGGAGATACTCGTATCCCAAAAGAGAATCCTGTCGTTTCCATAGAAACGTTGCTCGATTTAAAACAACATGTCATAGAAGACATAGTAATTCATGGCGACGCAATTTCTGTGTTAATACGCCAGTGTGAGGGAGCGAGGGATGCAGAAAAGAAGGAATAGTGCATCGGAATGGAGATACTCGTATCCCAAAAGAAAATCCTGTCGTTTCCATAGAAACGTTACTCGATTTAAAAGGAGATGTCATAGAAGACATAGTAATTCATGGCGACGCAATTTCTGTGTTAATTCGCCAGTGTGAGGGAGCGAGGGATGCAGAAAAGAAGGAATAGTGCATCGGAATGGAGATACTCGTATCCCAAAGGAAAATCCTGCCGTTTCCATAAAAACGTTACTCGATTCAAATGGAGATGTCATAGACGACATAGTAATTCATGGCGACGCAATTTCTGTGTTAATTCGCCAGTGTGAGGGAGCGAGGGATGCAGAAAAGAAGGAATAGTGCATCGGAATGGAGATACTCGTATCCCAAAAGAAAATCCTGTCGTTTCCATAGAAACGTTACTCGATTTAAGAGGAGATGTCATAGTAGACATAGTAATTCATGGCGACGCAATTTCTGTGTTAATTCGCCAGTGTGAGGCAGCGAGGGATGCAGAAAAGAAGGAATAGTGCATCGGAATGGAGATACTCGTATCCCAAAAGAAAATCCTGTCGTTTCCATAGAAACGTTACTCGATTCAAAAGGAGATGTCATAGAAGACATAGTAGTTCATGGCGACGCAATTTCTGTGTTAATTCGCCAGTGTGAGGGTGCGAGGGATGCAGAAAAGAAGGAATAGTGCATCGGAATGGAGATACTCGCATCCCAAAAGAAAATCCTGTCGTTTCCATAGAAACGTTACTCGATTTAAAACGACATGTCATAGAAGACATAGTAATTCATGGCGACGCAAGTTCTGTGTTAATTCGCCAGTGTGAGGGAGCGAGGGATGCAGAAAAGAAGGAATAGTGCATCGGAATGGAGATACTCGTATCCCAAAAGAAAATCCTGTCGTTTCCATAGAAACGTTACTCGATTTAAAAGGAGAAGTCATAGAAGACATAGTAATTCATGGCGACGCAATTTTTGTGTTAATTCGCCAGTGTGAGGGAGCGAGGGCTGCAGAAAAGAAGGAATAGTGCATCGGAATGGAGATACTCGTATCCCAAAAGAAAATCCTGTCGTTTCCAAAGAAACGTTACTCGATTTAAAACGACATGTCGTAGAAGACATAGTAATTCATGGCGACGCAATTTCTGTGTTAATTCGCCAGTGTGAGGGAGCGAGGGATGCAGAAAAGAAGGAATAGTGCATCGGAATGGAGATACTCGTATCCCAAAAGAAAATCCTGTCGTTTCTATAGAAACGTTACTCGATTTAAAACGACATGTCATAGAAGACATAGTAATTCATGGCGACGCAATTTCTGTGTTAATTCGCCAGTGTGAGGGAGCGAGGGATGCAGAAAAGAAGGAATAGTGCATCGGAATGGAGATACTCGTATCCCAAAAGAAAATCCTGTCGTTTCCATAGAAACGTTACTCGATTTAAAACGACATGTCATAGAAGACATAGTAATTCATGGCGACGCAATTTCTGTGTTAATTCGCCAGTGTGAGGGAGCGAGGCATGCAGAAAAGTTGGAACAGTGCATCGGAATGGAGATACTCGTATCCCAAAAGTAAAAAACCTGTCGTTTCCATAGAAACGTTACTCGATTTAAGAGGAGATGTCATAGAAGACATAGTAATTCATGGCGACGCAATTTCTGTGTTAATTCGCCAGTGTGAGGGAGCGAGGGATGCAGAAAAGAAGGAATAGGGCATCGGAATCGGGATACTCGTATCCCAAAAGAAAATCCTGTCGTTTCCATAGAAACGTTACTCGATTTAAAAGGACATGTCATAGAAGACATAGTAATTCATGGCGACGCAATTTCTGTGTTAATTCGCCAGTGTGAGGGAGCGAGGGATGCAGAAAAGAAGGAATAGTGCATCGGAATCGGGATACTCGTATCCCAAAAGAAAATCCTGTCGTTTCCATAGAAACGTTACTCGATTTAAAAGGACATGTCATAGAAGACATAGTAATTCATGGCGACGCAATTTCTGTGTTAATTCGCCAGTGTGAGGGAGCGAGGGATGCAGAAAAGAAGGAATAGTGCATCGGAATGGAGATACTCGTATCCCAAAAGAAAATCCTGTCGTTTCCATAGAAACGTTACTCGATTCAAAAGGAGATGTCATAGAAGACATAGTAGTTCATGGCGACGCAATTTCTGTGTTAATTCGCCAGTGTGAGGGTGCGAGGGATGCAGAAAAGAAGGAATAGTGCATCGGAATGGAGATACTCGTATCCCAAAAGAAAATCCTGTCGTTTCCATAGAAACGTTACTCGATTTAAAACGACATGTCATAGAAGACATAGTAATTCATGGCGACGCAAGTTCTGTGTTAGTTCGCCAGTGTGAGGGAGCGAGGGATGCAGAAAAGAGGGAATAGTGCATCGGAATGGAGATACTCGTATCCCAAAAGAAAATCCTGTCGTTTCCATAGAAACGTTACTCGATTTAAAAGGAGAAGTCATAGAAGACATAGTAATTCATGGCGACGCAATTTTTGTGTTAATTCGCCAGTGTGAGGGAGCGAGGGCTGCAGAAAAGAAGGAATAGTGCATCGGAATGGAGATACTCGTATCCCAAAAGAAAATCCTGTCGTTTCCATAGAAACGTTATTCGATTTAAAACGACATGTCATAGAAGACATAGTAATTCATGGCGACGCAATTTCTGTGTTAATTCGCCAGTGTGAGGGAGCGAGGGATGCAAAAAAGAAGGAATAGTGCATCGGAATGGAGATACTCGTATCCCAAAAGAAAATCCTGTCGTTTCCATAGAAACGTTACTCGATTTAAAAGAAGATGTCATAGAAGACATAGTATTTCATGGCGACGCTATTTCTGTGTTAATTCGCCAGTGTGAGGGAGCGAGGGATGCAGAAAAGAAGGAATAGTGCATCGGAAAGGAGATACTCGTATCCCAAAAGAAAATCCTGTCGTTTCCATAGAAACGTTACTCGATTTAAAACGACATGTCATAGAAGACATAGTAATTCATGGCGACGCAATTTCTGTGTTAATTCGCCAGTGAGAGGGAGCGAGCGATGCAGAAAAGAAGGAATAGTGCATCGGATTGGAGATACTCGTATCCCAAAAGAAAATCCTGTCGTTTCCATAGAAACGCTACTCGATTTAAAAGGAGATGTCATAGAAGACATAGTAATTCATGGCGACGCAATTTCAGTGTTAATTCGCCAGTGTGAGGGAGCGAGGGATGCAGAGAAGAAGGAATAGTGCATCGGAATGGAGATACTCGTATCCCAAAAG
Organism: Schistocerca serialis cubense; assembly: GCF_023864345.2. Taxonomy (NCBI): domain Eukaryota; kingdom Metazoa; phylum Arthropoda; class Insecta; order Orthoptera; family Acrididae; genus Schistocerca; species Schistocerca serialis. Next base: position 306,652 of record NW_026047699.1, on the reverse strand, counting down.
AAAATCCTGTCGTTTCCATAGAAACGTTACTCGATTTAAGAGGAGATGTCATAGAAGACATTGTAATTCATGGCGACGCAATTTCTGTGTTAATTCGCCAGTGTGAGGGAGCGAGGGATGCAGAAAAGAAGGAATAGTGCATCGGAATGGAGATACTCGTATCCCAAAAGAAAATCCTGTCGTTTCCATAGAAACATTGCTCGATTTAAAACGACATGTCATAGAAGACATAGTAATTCATGGCGACGCAATTTCTGTGTTAATTCGCCAGTGTGAGGGAGCGAGGGATGCAGAAAAGAAGGAATAGTGCATCGGAATGCAGATACTCGTATCCCAAAAGAAAATCCTGTCGTTTCCCTAGAAACGTTACTCGATTTAAAACGACATGTCATAGAAGACATAGTAATTCATGGCGACGCAATTTCTGTGTTAATTCGCCAGTGTGAGGGAGCGAGGGATGCAGTAAAGAAGGAATAGTGCATCGGAATGGAGATACTCGTATCCCAAAAGAAAATCCTGTCGTTTCCATAGAAACGTTACTCGATTTGAGAGGAGATGTCATAGAAGACATAGTAATTCATGGCGACGCAATTTCTGTTTTAATTCGCCAGTGTGAGGGAGCGAGGGATGCAGAAAAGGAGGAAGAGTGCATCGGAATGGAGATACTCGTATCCCAAAAGAAAATCCTGTCGTTTCCGTAGAAACGTTACTCGCTTCAAAAGGAGATGTCATAGAAGACATAGTAATTCATGGCGACGCAATTTCTGTGTTAATTCGCCAGTGTGAGGGAGCGAGGGATGCAGAAAAGAAGGAATAGTGCATCGGAATGGAGATACTCGTATCCCAAAAGAAAATCCTGTCGTTTCCATAGATACGTTACTCGATTCAAAAGGAGATGTCATAGAAGACATAGTAATTCATGGCGACGCAATTTCTGTGTTAATTCGACAGTGTGAGGGAGCGAGGGATGCAGAAAAGAAGGAATAGTACATCGGAATGGAGATACTCGTATCCCAAAAGAAAATCCTGTCGTTTCCATAGAAACGTTACTCTATTGAAAAGGAGATGTCATAGAAGACATAGTAATTCATAGCGACGTCATTTCTGTGTTAATTCGCCAGTGTGAGGGAGCGAGGGATGCAGAAAAGAAGGAATAGTGCATCGGAATGGAGATACTCGTATCCCAAAAGAAAATCCTGTCGTTTCCATAGAAACGTTACACGATTTAACAGGAGATGTCATAGAAGACATAGTAATTCATGGCGACGCAATTTCTGTGTTAATTCGCCAGTGTGAGGGAGCGAGGGATGCAGAGAAGAAGGAATAGTGCATCGGAATGGAGATACTCGTATCCCAAAAGAAAATCCTGTCGTTTCCATAGAAACGTTACTCGATTTAAAAGGAGATGTCATAGAAGACATAGTAATTCATGGCGACGCAATTTCTGTGTTAATTCGCCAGTGTGAGGTAGCGAGCGATGCAGAAAAAAAGGAATGGTGCATCGGAATGGAGATACCCGTATCCCAAAAGAAAATCCTGTCGTTTCCATAGAAACGTTACTCGATTTAAAAGGACATGTCACAGAAGACATAGTAATTCATGGCGACGCAATTTCTGTGTTAATTCACCAGTGTGAGGTAGCGAGGGATGCAGAAAAGAAGGAATAGTGCATCGGAATGGAGATACTCGTATCCCAAAAGAAAATCCTGTCGTTTCCATAGAAACGTTACTCGATTTAAAAGGAGATGTCATAGAAGACATAGTAATTCATGGCGACGCAATTTCTGTGTTAATTCGCCATTGTGAGGGAGCGAGGGATGCAGAAAAGAAGGAATAGTGCATCGGAATGGAGATACTCGTATCCCAAAAGAAAATCCTGTCGTTTCCATAGAAACGTTACTCGATTTAAAAGGAGATGTCATAGAAGACATAGTAATTCATGGCGAAGCAATTTCTGTGTTAATTCGCCAGTGTGAGGGAGCGAGGGATGCAGAAAAGAAGGAATAGTGCATCGGAAAGAAGATACTCGTATCCAAAAGAAAATCCTGTCGTTTCCATAGAAACGTTACTCGATTTAAAACGACATGTCATAGAAGACATAGTAATTCATGGCGACGCAATTTCTGTGTTAATTCGCCAGTGTGAGGGAGCGACGGATGCAGAAAACAAGGAATAGTGCATCCTGAAGGAGATACTCGTATCCCAAAAGAAAATCCTGTCGTTTCCATACAAACGTTACTCGATTTTAAAGGAGATGTCATAGAAGACATAGTAATTCACGGCGACGCAATTTGTGTGTCAATTCGCCAGTGTGAGGGAGCGAGGGATGCAGAAAAGAAGGAATAGTGCATCGGAAAGGAGATACTTGTATCCGAAAAGAAAATCCTATCGTTTCCACAGAAACGTTACTCGATTTAAAAGGAGATGTCATAGAAGACATAGTAATTCATGGCGACGCATTTTCTGTGTTAATTCGCCAGTGTGAGGGAGCGAGGGATGCAGAAAAGAAGGAATAGTGCATTCGGAAAGGAGATACTCGTATCCGAAAAGAGAATCCTGTCGTTTCCATAGAAACGTTACTCGATTTAGAAGGAGATGTCATAGAAGACATAGTAATTCATGGCGACGCAATTTCTGTGTTAATTCGCCAGTGTGAGGGAGCGAGGGATGCAGAAAAGAAGGAATAGTGCATCGGAAAAGAGATACTCGTATCCCAAAAGAAAATCCTTTCGTTTCCATAGAAACGTTACTCGATTTAAAAGGAGATGTCATAGAAGACATAGTAATTCATGGCGACGCATTTTCTGTGTTAATTCGCCAGTGTGAGGGAACGAGGAATGCAGAAAAGAAGGAATAGTGCATCGGAAAGGAGATACTCGTATCCCAAACGAAAATCCTATCGTTTCCATAGAAACGTTACACAATTTAAAAGGAGATGTCATAGAAGACATAGTAATTCATGGCGACGCATTTTCTACGTTAATTCGCAAGTGTGAGGGAGCGAGGGATGCAGAAAACAAGGAATAGTGCATCCTAAAGGAGATACTCGTATCCCAAAAGTAAATCCTGTCGTTTCCGTAGAAACCTTACTCGATTTAAAAGGACATGTCATAGAAGACATAGTAATTCATGGCGACGCAATTTCTGTGTTAATTCGCCAGTGTGAGGGAGCGAGGGATGCAGAAATAAAGGAATAGTGCATCGGAATGGAGATACTCGTATCCCAAAAGAAAATCCTGTCGTTTCCATAGAAACGTTACTCGATTCAAAAGGAGATGTCATAGAAGACATAAAAATTCATGGCGACGCAATTTCTGTGTTAATTCGCCAGTGTGAGGGAGCGAGGGATGCAGAAAAGAAGGAATAGTGCATCGGAATGGAGATACTCGTATCCCAAAAGAAAATCCTGTCGTTTCCATAGAAACGTTACTCTATTTAAAAGGAGATGTCATAGAAGACATAGTAATTCATAGCGACGTCATTTCTGTGTTAATTCGCCAGTGTGAGGGAGCGAGGGATGCAGAAAATAAGGAATAGTGCATCGGAATGGAGATACTCGTATCCCAAAAGAAAATCCTGTCGTTTCCATAGAAACGTTACACGATTTAAGAGGAGATGTCATAGAAGACATAGTAATTCATGGCGACGCAATTTCTGTGTTAATTCGCCAGTGTGAGGGAGCGAGGGATGCAGAAAAGAAGGAATAGTGCATCGGAATGGAGATACTCGTATCCCAAAAGAAAATTCTGTCGTTTCCATAGAAACGTTACTCGATTTAAAAGGACATGTCATAGAAGACATAGTAATTCATGGCGACGCAATTTCTGTGTTAATTCGCCAGTGTGAGGTAGCGAGCGATGCAGAAAAGAAGGAATAGTGCATCGGAATGGAGATACCCGTATCCCAAAAGAAAATCCTGTCGTTTCCATAGAAACGTTACTCGATTTAAAAGGACATGTCACAGAAGACATAGTAATTCATGGCGACGCAATTTCTGTGTTAATTCGCCAGTGTGAGGTAGCGAGGGATGCAGAAAAGAAGGAATAGTGCATCGGAATCGAGATACTCGTATCCCAAAAGAAAATCCTGTCGTTTCCATAGAAAAGTTACTCGATTTAAAAGGAGATGTCATGGAAGACATAGTAATTCATGGCGTCGCAATTTCTGTGTTAATTCGCCATTGTGAGGGAGCGAGGGATGCAGAAAAGAAGGAATAGTGCATCGGAATGGAGATACTCGTATCCCAAGGAAAATCCTGTCGTTTCCATAGAAACATTACTCGATTTAAAAGGAGATGTCATAGAAGACATAGTAGTTCATAGCGACGCAATTTCTGTGTTAATTCGCCAGTGTGAGGCAGCGAGGGATGCAGAAAAGAAGGAATAGTGCATCGGAAAGGAGATACTCGTATCCCAAAAGAAAATCCTGTCGTTTCCATAGAAACGTTACTCGATTTAAAACGACATGTCATAGAAGACATAGTAATTCATGGCGACGCAATTTCTGTGTTAATTCGGCAGTGTGAGGGAGCGAGGGATGCAGAAAAGAAGGAATAGTGCATCGGAAAGGAGATACTCGTATCCCAAAAGAAAATCCTGTCGTTTCCATAGAAACGTTACTCGAATTAAAAGGAGATGTCATTGAAGACATAGTAATTCATGGCGACGCAATTTCTGTGTTAATTCGCCAGTGTGAGGGAGCGAGGTATGCAGAAAAGAAGGAATAGTGCATCGGAAAGGACATACTCGTATCCCAAAAGAAAATCCTGTCGTTTCCATAGAAACGTTACTCGATTTAAAACGACATGCCATAGAAGACATAGTAATTCATGGCGACGCAATTTCTGTGTTAATTCGCCAGTGTGAGGGAGCGAGGGATGCAGAAAAGAAGGAATAGTGCATCTGAAAGGAGATACTCGTATCCCAAAAGAAAATACTGTCGTTTCCATAAAAACGTTACTCGATTTAAAACGACATGTCATAGAAGACATAATAATTCATGGCGACGCAATTTCTGTGTTAATTCGCCAGTGTGAGGGAGCGAGGGATGCAGAAAAGAAGGAATAGTGCATCGGAATGGAGATACTCGTATCCCAAAAGAAAATCCTGTCGTTTCCATAGAAACGTTACTCGATTCAAAAGGAGATGTCATAGAAGACATAGTAATTCATGGCGACGCAATTTCTGTGTTAATTCGCCAGTGTGAGGGAGCGAGGGATGCAGAAAAGAAGGAATAGTGCATCGGAATGGAGAAACTCGTATCCCAAAAGAAAAACCTGTCGTTTCGATAGAAACGTTGCTCTATTTAAAAGGAGATGTCATAGAAGACATAGTAATTAATAGCGACGTCATTTCTGTGTTAATTCGCCAGGGTGAGGGAACGAGGGATGCAGAAAAGATGGAATAGTGCATCGGAATGGAGATACTCGTATCCCAAAAGAAAATCCTGTCGTTTCCATAGAAACGTTACTCGATTTAAGAGGAGATGTCATAGAAGACATAGTAATTCATGGCGACGCAATTTCTGTGTTAATTCGCCAGTGTGAGGGAGCGAGGGATGCAGAAAAGAAGGAATAGTGCATCGGAATGGAGATACTCGTATCCCAAAAGAAAATCCTGTCGTTTCCATAGAAACGTTACTCGATTTAAAACGACATGTCATAGAAGACATAGTAATTCATGGCGACGCAATTTCTGTGTTAATTCGCCAATGTGAGGTAGCGAGCGATGCAGAAGAGAAGGAATAGTGCATCGGAATGGAGATACCCGTATCCCAAAAGAAAATCCTGTCGTTTCCATAGAAACGTTACTCGAATTAAAAGGACATGTCACAGAAGACATAGTAATTCATGGCGACGCAATTTCTGTGTTAATTCGCGAGTGTGAGGTAGCGAGGGATGCAGAAAAGAAGGAATAGTGCATCGGAATGGAGATACTCGTATCCCAAAAGAAAATCCTGTCGTTTCCATAGAAACGTTACTCGATTTAAAAGGAGATGTCATAGAAGACATAGTAATTCATGGCGACGCAATTTCTGTGTTAATTCGCCAGTGTGAGGGAGCGAGGGATGCAGAAAACAAGGAATAGTGCATCGGGAAGGAGATACCCGTATCCCAAAAGAAAATCCTGTCGTTTCCATAGAAACGTTACTCGATTTAAAACGACAAGTCATAGAAGACATAGTAATTCATGGCGACGCAATTTCTGTGTTTATTCGCCAGTGTGAGGGAGCGAGGGATGCAGAAAAGAAGGAATAGTGCATCGGAATGGATATACTCGTATCCCAAAAGAAAATCCTGTCGTTTCCATAGAAACGTTACTCGATTTAAAACGACATGTCATAGAAGACATAGTAATTCATGGCGACGAATTTCTTTGTTAATTCGCCAGTGTGATGGAGCGAGGGATGCAGAAAAGAAGGAATAGTGCATCGGAAAGGAGATACTCGTATCCCAAAAGAAAATCCTGTCGTTTCCATAGAAACGTTACTCGATTTAAAAGGAGATGTCATAGAAGACATAGTAATTCATGGCGACGCAATTTCTGTGTTAATTCGCCAGTGTGAGGGAGCGTGGGATGCAGAAAAGAAGGAATAGTGCATCGGAAGGGAGATACTCGTATCCCAAAAGAAAATCCTCTCGTTTCCATAGAAA